>NC_092241.1:27949796-28047296 GCF_036320965.1 Panulirus ornatus
GCAACCAGAATGATGTGCAGATGGCAGACATGAAACACCTGCGATTACAGAGGAGAAATACACTTGAGTTCAAGGCCAGATATATATATATATATATATATATATATATATATATATATATATATATATATATATATATATATATATATACTAAAAAATTTTTTTATATATATTTTTTTTTTTTTTTTTTTTTTTTTATACTTTGTCGCTGTCTCCCGCGTTTGCGAGGTAGCGCAAGGAAACAGACGAAAGAAATGGCCCAACCCCCCCCCCCATACACATGTACATACACACGTCCACACACGCAAATATACATACCTACACAGCTTTCCATGGTTTACCCCAGACGCTTCACATGCCTTGATTCAATCCACTGACAGCACGTCAACCCCTGTATACCACATGACTCCAATTTACTCTATTCCTTGCCCTCCTTTCACCCTCCTGCATGTTCAGGCCCCGATCACACAAAATCTTTTTCACTCCATCTTTCCACCTCCAATTTGGTCTCCCTCTTCTCGTTCCCTCCACCTCCGACACATATATCCTCTTGGTCAATCTCTCCTCACTCATTCTCTCCATGTGCCCAAACCATTTCAAAACACCCTCTTCTGCTCTCTCAACCACGCTCTTTTTATTTCCACACATCTCTCTTACCCTTACGTTACTTACTCGATCAAACCACCTCACACCACACATTGTCCTCAAACATCTCATTTCCAGCACATCCATCCTCCTGCGCACATCTCTATCCATAGCCCACGCCTCGCAACCATACAACATTGTTGGAACCACTATTCCCTCAAACATACCCATTTTCGCTTTCCGAGATAATGTTCTCGACTTCCACACATTTTTCAAGGCTCCCAGAATTTTCGCCCCCTCCCCCACCCTATGATCCACTTCCGCTTCCATGGTTCCATCCGCTGACAGATCCACTCCCAGATATCTAAAACACTTCACTTCCTCCAGTTTTTCTCCATTCAAACTCACCTCCCAATTGACTTGACCCTCACCCCTACTGTACCTAATAACCTTGCTCTTATTCACATTTACTCTCAACTTTCTTCTTCCACACACTTTACCAAACTCAGTCACCAGCTTCTGCAGTTTCTCACATGAATCAGCCACCAGCGCTGTATCATCAGCGAACAACAACTGACTCACTTCCCAAGCTCTCTCATCCCCAACAGACTTCATACTTGCCCCTCTTTCCAGGACTCTTGCATTTACCTCCCTTACAACCCCATCCATAAACAAATTAAACAACCATGGAGACATCACACACCCCTGCCGCAAACCTACATTCACTGAGAACCAATCACTTTCCTCTCTTCCTACACGTACACATGCCTTACATCCTCGATAAAAACTTTTCACTGCTTCTAACAACTTGCCTCCAACACCATATATTCTTAATACCTTCCACAGAGCATCTCTATCAACTCTATCATATGCCTTCTCCAGATCCATAAATGCTACATACAAATCCATTTGCTTTTCTAAGTATTTCTCACATACATTCTTCAAAGCAAACACCTGATCCACACATCCTCTACCACTTCTGAAACCGCACTGCTCTTCCCCAATCTGATGCTCTGTACATGCCTTCACCCTCTCGATCAATACCCTCCCATATAATTTACCAGGAATACTCAACAAACTTATACCTCTGTAATTTGAGCACTCACTCTTATCCCCTTTGCCTTTGTACAATGGCACTATGCACGCATTCCGCCAATCCTCAGGCACCTCACCATGAGTCATACATACATTAAATAACCTTACCAACCAGTCAACAATACAGTCACCCCCTTTTTTAATAAATTCCACTGCAATACCATCCAAACCTGCTGCCTTGCCGGCTTTCATCTTCCGCAAAGCTTTTACTACCTCTTCTCTGTTTACCAAATCATTTTCCCTAACCCTCTCACTTTGCACACCACCTCGACCAAAACACCCTATATCTGCCACTCTGTCATCAGACACATTCAACAAACCTTCAAAATACTCATTCCATCTCCTTCTCACATCACCGCTACTTGTTATCACCTCCCCATTTGCGCCCTTCACTGAAGTTCCCATTTGCTCCCTTGTCTTACGCACCCTATTTACCTCCTTCCAGAACATCTTTTTATTCTCCCTAAAATTTACTGATAGTCTCTCACCCCAACTCTCATTTGCCCTTTTTTTTACCTCTTGCACCTTTCTCTTGACCTCCTGTCTCTTTCTTTTATACTTCTCCCACTCAATTGCATTTTTTCCCTGCAAAAATCGTCCAAATGCCTCTCTCTTCTCTTTCACTAATACTCTTACTTCTTCATCCCACCACTCACTACCCTTTCTAAACAGCCCACCTCCCACTCTTCTCATGCCACAAGCATCTTTTGCGCAATCCATCACTGATTCCCTAAATACATCCCATTCCTCCCCCACTCCCCTTACTTCCATTGTTCTCACCTTTTTCCAAACAATTCATATTCTTTTATGTGAGTGACAATAACTATTTTCTAAATCATCTAAGATTTAAGTACATGTCTATACTATTCCTGTATATGTATAACTCCCTGCTCATCCTCACCAGGAACACACACACACACACACACACACACACACACACACTTTACTTGCAAATACGTTTTTTTCGGAGTAATTTTCCTCCAATGGGTTCGTCTGTGAATGAGCAGAACCTGCCTGGCAGGTAGACTTGCTTATGAACGTGTTTGTTTTCCGAATCGTTCGTCAGTATGTTACTGTCTCGTTCGTCTATTGCTTCTGTTTTCTCAGGGAACTCATCATGGATGGATTCCTAAGCACACATGCATTAAAAGAACATATCATCTTTTACAAGCATATAAACCATCCACATTCAGACACTGGCAACCTAAGTGTCAAGTTCCTGATAAAAATTACCAGGTATATGACAACAAATATTTTTCTATGAACAAAAAACGTGAAGAACAGATTCTTGAATCATATATAATATACTAAAGCAGACAGGACTTAAAGATAAGCATGACACATATAGACACATCTGACACCATGGCTTCATCAGAATCATGACGTATTCAACAGCTGCTTCAAGATTCATGGGAGTTGAATCCCTTATGTTAACTTGGTGATCGTATACAGACTAAAAACACATGGGACTTGATAGCCAACACAACCTCGTTCCGATTATCTTATGTAAATAATCTCGTCCCAAGTGACATTCCTTGCCTGGCAAATATGAATACGTGTCACCGAACGTATCACATTTACGACGTATCAACGTGATATTATAGACGGAGAGACCGATTTGAATACTGATGTCTCGTTGTCGAGCAAAAACTAGAGGATAAATATATGCGACTAGTCTCAATTAAGACACTTTCCAACCACTCTCTCCATGTTCTGAGGCCGCACTAGAATGAAAGAACTCGGTATCAGAGGAAAATTTTCAATAATGATGTACCCGTTTATGTATGTATTTTTTTTTTCCATACGATTACATATAAACTATGAATAGAAATGCTTTTATTAAGAACCTTGAGATAATACTGTAGATAAAACTGATGACCGAGAAAAAGACGCGGATTTTATGCTGCATCTTATGTTTTCCTTCAATAAAACTACTGACATTATTCAGTTATTGAATTACTCATCGTAATACTTTATTTCTGAAGGGGTTTCATGGTTAGCTGCTCTACAATATCTCAATCAACACACTGGTAAAACCTAGGAAAGCAGCTGGTCTGTGACGATAACCAGCAAGTGATGGGTTACAGACACCTGCTAGCAGACATATCAACTGATGAAACCATGGGAGCTGAAGTGTCATAAGCTGAGTGCGGGGGCGAAGGTCCCAAGAAAATTGAGAAACATGTGGAAAGAGAGGTCACTACCATGAAAGGCAAACACGGACATGTTTGGAAATAAAGTAGTCTATGGATGCGAGGCATGGGCTATGGGTGAAACTGTAGAGAAGAGGGTGAATGCTGCTGGAAGATAAATATCTGAGGACAGTATGTTGTGTGAGGAGGGTTGATCAAGTGAGAAATGATAGGGTTAGGAATCCCCTTCTGTTCTGCTGACGAGTCATGAAGAGTACCGGGCTGGTGAGGAGCTTACATGACGCATTAACGTCTGGTGGATTCATCAGTGACTCTAAGGTGACGAACTAGACAACAACTTGCTTGATGACCACAGAACTAACAGGGGGAAACATAATGTTATACTTGCTAAAATGCCTCTTAAAAAAAAAAAAGAAAATACACAGACGACCAATTTATAAGAAACTGATAAATAGAATGCGTCCATCTGCTTACTGACTAGACTAGAGGAAGAATGAGAGAAATTCCTATTATCACCGATTGATTAAGATAGATACGGCGTCTGAGTTATCTTTACTCCTTCCAGAGGTTATGAACGCTTAGGTCAACAGCACCAGAAGTAGTGTACAGCCGAGGTACTGAGAATGCAAAAACGTTTTTCGTACTAAACAGTTTAGAAAGCTTTAAGGTTAGAATGCTCAGACTAAGCTGGATCAATAGCAACAAAACTAGCTGATGCCACTCAGCTACATCATGAGATTTGTGATGAAAACTCACATAATTAATAATCATCTGTAGATAGACGTGCATTTACTACCAAATTCATTTGATAGGTAAAGCGTTCTTAAACAGCCGGGACGTAGCTACTGGCTGAATTTACAACTTACTAATAGGAACATCTTAAGATTTAGGTGGCGTAACACCTTCGATACCTCAGCCACTACGTAAAGACGTGATCACTAGCCAATCATCACCAATTTTCGATTAGAACCGCACGCTCTATTTTTCCCTTTATCGCTCGTAATTGAGGCATATACACAATTTCTCCAAATTTTGACGTCTCCATGTTTAAACATTCAGTTCTGTTAGCCGGTGAGGAGCGGCATGCTCTCATATCCACCGGAGGGAGAGAGTACGTCCAACGAGATCACTCTAGAAAAAGATTTTGTGATTCAGATACGAAAAAAATATCTAAATGTCACAAACAGTCAGTCTTTTGACGAGAGATACAATACAAACTATAAACTTGAACTTTGGAGGAAATTTGAGATAATAATTTCTAATGCTATCACAAAAATTTGACGCATGGCTAAAATTTTATGACGTGTTTGATAAAGTCGTGGGGGAGAAGTATGGAGTATTAAGAGAAGCTAAGAAGGCATGAGCGCTATCAAATTCTGTTTCCATTTAAAGTGAATCAGGCAAAGACAGAACCACAAGAGGGATCTCTTCTTACCCACCCTCCACCCCTCCGGCAACTACAGCCAATACGAAAAAAAAGGAAAAGAAAAGGAAAACAGATTTTGTTAAGCAAGCCTGATTGGAATTTAACAGGATAGAATGAAAGGGAGGGCTTCTACTATACAATCTTACTACTTCATCCCATCGTTCTCTGCACTAAAATTTATTTGTTTGATCTAGAATGATAAAGAAAAATTGAAGTATATATATATATTTTATATATATATATATATATATATATATATATATATATATATATATATATATATCTTATTCCCGTGAGCTCTTCCAGAGGATACTAGAACTGATAAGAAATTTATCCAACAGGATTTTCGAAGGTATCAATTGTACTCTGCGTTCAGAACTTTTGACTCATTCTAGTGTTTAACGCATCTAAATGCAAAGAAACGATTTCCCACGTCAGTGTTACATCATTTAGCATCAAAGCTTATTCCATTTAGCATCAAAGCTTATTCCATTTGGCCTGGTAATTGTATCATCTTGTATCTGATCAAGATCTTCATGATTCACGTAGGAGGATCTAAATCTTCAGAACCTATTGTAGGTCACTGCGAAGTCTGCGCTCTTAAGAGACCAGAGACACAATCTTAACAGCCTCTTTAGACACACACACACACACACACACATATATACTTATATACATATATACAGTCAGAAAAATAATAAATAGAAAATATAAGGGACAGAGGTAAAAGAAAAAAAAGATAAAACCACAATATAATGTAAGGTAAAGAGAAACATGAATAGTTGCATTGGGCTTCGAAGAGGAAAACGGAAAAAGATCGAATTTAAGATAGGTATAAGAAAGAAGTAATGGTATGGTAGAAAAAACAGTGCATAAGTGACGATAAAAAAGACGGGAAAAGAGAAGAAAGCCTTGGTAAGTGTCGAAGCGAAAAAAAAGAATAGTAGAAATGAGAAAAAAAGATAAATACGAAAGAGAAAATGAAATCAGGAGAAAATACAGATCTGGGTTAAGAATGTGAGGGAAAAACAAACGAGAAAAACAGTGAAATGAAACGAGTAAGTTATACCTGATTGTGTCACTGACTCACCAAATCCTGGTTCTTATGAACCCTTAAATTACACTCAGCACACTAAATAACTTTTATATATCATACTAAAATCAAGCTCTTGGTATATGATATTAAAGCCTCTATGACAAAGATTAAGGGAATTGACAGAGACTGAAGAATACGACACTAAAATATGGAACTTATATGATGTTATGAACCATCTAATGTTGTGCTGTGTACAGTCATGATCATGAGAGATTTGGATAAGTTTATGATATTCAGCTTTTACGAAAAGATTGGAAGGAACTGTGAACATAAAAGGATATACTGAATATCTTCCAATCACCTGACAAGAATGTTATTAATAACTGACTTTGTTTTCTATTCAATTACAAATGTATTCACATTATTATGTTATGGACATGTTAGTTAAGTGTTCTGCCTGTCTGTGTATTACAGAGAATCAAGTCTTGCATTACAACGTAAAATTAAGAAATGATTGTGAGAGCAATAATACCTTCACACCCCCTGCGTTACATTTCACATTTCTTGGTCGGGTACAGAATCGTGTCCACTTCTTATGGACACACCTGCCATCTGCTCTCCTCCCGCTAGTACCTGTGGGGTCATCTACCACTCTGGGGGTGCACGTGAGGGGTCAGGGGAAGCGTGAAGGTGATGTGGACAAAATATACAACTGTTTCTGCCTATGCTGAGATGCTCCCGTTACCCACGCACGGAAAGAGGGGTCAGCTGTGCGAGGAAGATGCTTACCGTGGAGGGAAGAGAGATGCTTAGTGAGGAGGTGAGGAGCACGGAGGATGCTGGTAAGGGAGCAGCAGTGAGGAGTGGAGGAGGAGGACGGAGGATGCGGGTGAGGGAGCAGCAGTGAGGAGTGGAGGAGGAGGACGGAGGATGCGGGTGAAGGAGCAGCAGTGAGGAGTGGAGGAGGACGACGGAGGATGCGGGTGAGGGAGCAGCAGTGAGGAGTGGAGGACGGAGGATGCGGGTGAGGGAGCAGCAGTGAGGAGTGGAGGAGGACGACGGAGGATGCGGGTGAGGGAGCAGCAGTGAGGAGTGGAGAAGGAGGACGGAGGATGCGGGTGAGGGAGCAGCAGTGAGGAGTGGAGGAGGACGACGGAGAATGCGGGTGAGGGAGCAGCAGTGAGGAGTGGAGGAGGACGGACGACCAAGAGGCTGTTGTAGGAAGACGGTAAATATGGAACATGATACCAGTAACTCAAAGCCACTCTGGTGGAAGATTAATGGAAAAGACATGAAAGAAAGATCATCCAGGAATAGAAAGTGGGGGTTGATCATGGAAACTAGGACATCGTAAAAATACAAACAAGAGTAGAAGATTCATGGAAAAAAGGAGGCACAGAGTAGTTTCAATGTTAGGTAAAATGAGAGACAAGAAATACAGTCGTACGTAGACACTGTAAGAGAAGCCAATGCAAAAGATGCTGGATCAGGATGGGACGGGACGCAATAAGCACTGGGGGGGGGGGGGGATATCAGCCAACGCCTTGCCATTAAAGAAATATAAATAAAGAACCAAAGTCATTCAGGCACGTTGTTCGACGATTACTGAGGCAAGATCAAATCAATCATCACAGAAATGAAGAAGACCGAGACATGGCCGAGACATCTACGAGCATATAGAAGTCTGTATTAAGATTTCCACCCAAAGAAAGTACGAAACATGATCAACCACAAGAAAAGCCATATCTAGACAGGCTGACTTATGACAGGAGAGCACCATCCTGCAGCAGAACATGGACCCATCTTGGCTCTCCCACTAACAACTGCCACTAATTGATAACAGATCATATAACAGAACTACCAACTATCATCCTTAAAATCAATAACACAGCTCAAGGGAAAAGCCAGAGACAAAAAAAAAAAGAATCGAACGAAGTTGTTATTACAAAAATGCCTTCACTATTCTGAACATCTAGATACACCACTGCCTAAAATAAAATAGGACACTTTCCCCTGAGATTTAAGAAAGACAGTGTAATAATGACATCTAGATCAGGAATGCCCCATACTGACCCGATTCTCTCTTTGAGATGCCAGGGGAAAATATTTGAAAGAATTATTAAGCCTTAGAACAAGACAGCATCTAGATAACAAAAGGTCTTTACAACTACATTCAATATGGTTGTGATCGCTGTAGGGCTAAATCATCACTCACGAGAGCCTCGGATATAGAGTGACATGAGCAAAGCCTTGCACAAAGTGTGGATGATCAGCCTGAAGCATAAACTCTTACACACAGACATGTAAGAAATCAAGAGACTACTATGCAAACCTCCTTAACCAACGTATTGTCGCAATTACACTGAAGGCAGGAGCGTCACCAAAATTCAATTCAAATTGTCGTCCTGCATACACCAAAACTTCCCTCTAGTCTCACTCTCCACCACGTTTGGGACGTTAAGTTACGCTATGGTATATGACGGCGTTAGCAGTGGGTGTGTGAGGTGGGCAACATCCCCACGACCTCCATGGCAAAAAGGTTTCATTTCACGATTATGTTCGAGATAATATTGAACCATGTCTCGCCGGCCGTCGACTCAAAAGCTATGCAACGAAGTGAAGCAACGACACGACGGAGTATATGAACCGTGTTCAGAAGACGATTGTATTCTTTACTCGTGAACACATCGTCACTAAAAGGGGATAAAAAGAAATAGAATCCTGCAAGTGGCAAGCATGTTATTTCTTTGTATATTCAGAATATGAGGCCATTGTTGCTTTTGGGTTTAAGTACAGAAAAGAGTACTGACTGTGAATAGGACAGGGTGAGTCCACTAAGGCCTAAGGAAGAAAGAGAGAGAGAGAGAGAGAGAGAGAGAGAGAGAGAGAGAGAGAGAGAGAGAGAGAGAGAGACGACCAGAAGAGATCATAGTCAGCCGCAGCTCCATATAGAACGCTTATGATATTCATCAAAATACTATTTTGATTAAGTTGCAGCACGAACTATACGTACCGATAAACACTAATGATATTCATATTCAATTATTCAGCTAATTAAATGAATCGCCACATGAATGCAAATTAGTGTTAATCCTTCAATAAATATGTTCTTAGACCATGTTTATTTGTCTTCAGTGGGTAAGTACAATTTACGTTCTTAAACAGTTGTAATCTGTCTTCAATAGGTAAATACAATTTAAGTAATTCGGCAGTTTATTTGTCATCGATGGGTAAGTACAGCTTACAGATTATAATCTGTCTTCAGTGGGTAAGAACAATTTACGATCTTACTTGTAAATTGTCTTCAGTGGTTATGTAAAAATTACGTTCTTAGACACTAGTAATTTGTCGTCAGTGGGGAAGTGCAATTTGCGTTCTTATGTAGCGGTAAAATATGTAGTATTTTACTGTATATTAAAAGTTCCGAGTGTATCTGAGAGTATGTTTCTATTTCCTTGACTTTATCAGTGATGTCAGCATTTTTTCCAACTGTTTTATAATGACATCAACATCAGTCATACGTCTTTCAAGTTCGCTTATGTTTCATGCCATAGAATATGACTATATCATAATTTTTCAAAGAATATGATGGCATTGAAGCACTGCAGAACTGAAAGTTTCCACGTTTGATTGAGCAGAGTCAATGGTGCAGAGGCCTACCTATTCTACTGCCCCTGTACTTATTCTATTTTTCATAATTTTTTTTTATCACTGCAGTCTCAAGAGCCCTTAGACACAAGCTTCCAAAATTCTTCAACTTGCAGTAACAGTCACAGTAACCAAGAGAGATATTCATACCTTTATTCCCAGCCTCCCGGACTAACAGCACAGTTTGTTTGGTCAGGATCTTAATGCAACAGTCTAACTTATTTGGTCACGCCCTTGACGCAACAACTTACTAGTTTCACTCGGTATGTTCAGCAGACACAGAACGGGTAACAACACTAGCAGCTCAGTCAAACGAGTGAGCCATGTACAATGAGGACCCAGTCAAAGTAAAGTTGCTGGACTAAGGACCCCAGCTGCAGAGGACAGCTCGGGCTAACCGGTCAGCTTGCCATCAGACGGGTTTCAGTCATAAAAGTGGAGGCTGTAACGTGGGGGCAAACTAAACAGTGCAGGCAAAATGTGCCCAGAGCTCTCGTCTTAAAAGTCTAACCTAAGCTTCGTCATACAATTCAAGCGTGTGGTGCCGTGAGCCGGATCTGCTTTGAGAAAATCAATGCCTTTAAAACCTACTACGACGTTGAGATCAAATGAAGCAATGGGAATTGGATCCAGTGACATATTACTCCTATTACCCGAGAATATGTAGAGAATTATGTGGCGTGTGATCCTTCTGTCTCACGGTCAAGAAGGAAACCTGTATCTGTGGAAGAGTTGTACCAATAAGGGATTTAATCCCGTCTCCGTCTGGTACTAATGTGACATCCAACTCTTCGTCACGGTCAAGATCCTGACTATTGTGGGACTGTGGCCACTTTTATGGTTTGTCGATGAAGTCACTCGAAGTCCTTGACTGCCTTGCCTTTGCCATTCAGACGTTCAGTTAACTGATTGTGAAAATCCAGCAGAACTATCGATGATGTGAAGTATGACCTGATTCCTCCCCATGAGTCACTTTACTTATGTGTAATACGACCAGTGGAAGATCAACAGTCATCTTGAACAAGCAATGAAAGAAATGTTTAAATTACAACCACAAACTATGATAAAAACGATTAGACACCTTTCAAATGATGTACAAGTGCTTGTAATTGTCTTACAGATCAGTATTGGTGGAAATTATTATCTAATGATAAAGGAAAAATGAAGGAGACGATGTATGTCGATGCGATCGGACAGTCCTGCAACTTAGCCCTAACTCCAGTGGTGAAATGAAAGAGTCTAAAAAGAGAATACAAGACGTACATCTTCGACATGAAATATGATAACTCTTAAAAACTATATTTGCTCACCTGTAGATGAATATTTACAGACAAAATAGACGACTGGAGAAATTACCGTTCTATTCATCATCCACATTCATGCCAGAAAATGAATAAGATAAATTGGAATTAATTCTATCCCGATGGCGATACCGTATAAGCTCATGGCATTGCTAGGGAAGTCCCTAATCGCAAAATGATAGGCTGATTGGCAAAGTGCTCCTCCATCATCGTTTACCACACAACAGCCAAACGAAGAATCCTAACTTGAAATAACTCCGCTGAGCAACCATCATGTTGATAGTGATGCCAAAGGTGGAGTCGTCTACGTACTTCCAGCGGTGGCTTGAGTCCTTCAGGGTGTCATTGATTAGGATGAAGAAGCAGAGCGGCCCCATCATAGCGCCCTGCGGTACACCGCATGTCAGGGGAAGTGATGTCGATAAGGCTTCCCTAAAGCGGAAGGTTCGGTATCGCCCAATAAGGAAGTCCGCCAGCCATGAGACGAGACACCCACGTAGTCCCAGGTAGAAGGTTTTCTTAATGATATGATTTACCAAGTGAAAAGTCTTGATGAAGATTTCGATGAATGACGTCCAGGTCTTGCGCTTCTCCAAGTTGTGGTAAATAAATACTAGGAGGCTGACAAAGCAGTGAGAGGCGGAGGAAGACATTATTAGTTTTGATTATCTTCGTGATACTTGTTCTTAACTACCAAAGATACGTTATCAACTTATTAAATAGGCAGGACTCTATAATAAGATGGCTCAAGAAGACATCAGCGCAAGTCATCCGTCGGGGCTATTCTGAGCCCTTAGTGCAAGCTTAGAACATCCCTTCTCGGATGCTACGGGATATCCGTGTGAATGGTCAAATTGGGAGATTGAAGACATCTTTGAGGATTTGAGCTGTAGTTTCCACGGTAAAGTATGTGAGGAAATTACATCAAAGGGTGCGAAGATGCCATCGGGAAGAGTCCTGCGAAGTATTTGGATGAATTCATCAGTGGAGTGGAGCGAAAACTTGGCTAGTATGTATGGGTTTAGCATGCTTCTGACTGTTTGTTTTCCTGAAAATTATCGAATAGAGTGAGCAGACATTTTGGTGGGTTCTCTTGGTTCTGTAAACATAACGGGAGTGTAATGTCAGGTGATGAGTAAGAAGTGTATCCATCGTTACTAGCACTAGCGGTAGCTATGAGATCAACTCGTTTGAGGGATTCTATTGGGTTACGAGTGATAGGATGAAACTTGATGAGATCGCTGTTTCTAAAGGAGATCGTAAAGAGAAATACCACAAGCAGACCCGCATTTTTTCAAGCTGAACTTCGCCATGTACTTCTAGAGTGAAGAAGTAAGTTACATAATGATGAACAACAAACTGATTTGGAAAAACAACACTCAGCAACAAACCAGTAATCTACCTATTCTCATGCCTTATGGGAAGCTATAACCTTCAGTGTAACTGAACATTACATGAACAGAACCAGCACGACACTTAGTCGACGCCTTTTACCACATCTACAAAGAGGATCAATACACGAACATGTGAGAGAGCGTCATAACGTCTACCTGAACCAACATCAATACCAAAATCATTTAACACTGAAACGATCAAATACGACTAAACGCAACAAAGGCCATCTACATCCATGAGAGTGACCTACCATGAACAACCACACTACAGACCGAGAGAAATCACTGAAAACTCTCTAGTAACCTGCACAAGACCCACGAGAACCAAACTTGGACGCCAGTTGGGATACATCTGCAGCGAAAACTGCCCCTCACCTCACACCCACGTACGATCGTTAAGACGTAGCTGAGCACCACCCCATATCATCACCTGTGATAACGTAAGGATTCACTCCACGCTGACGACTCAATATGGGCGCATGTCTCTCTTGTATGTCTTCCCTTTGCAACTATTGATTCTAATGCTTGTCCAGCTGTGAATATGTGCCCACGCAATACCCCAGCAAACCGCTGCGTCATATGATTACTGTGTGACCGTGGCAACTAAAGAGTAGGCCGTTTTGATAACTGTTTCTTTCCTTACAGCTCGAAGTTTTGGAGCTCTCTACCCTCTAATGTCTTTCCCTATAACTATAGTTTGAAACTTTTTAAGAGTTTTTTTCACTTCCTTCAAAATTCCTAAATACTTTTCCTCGACTCTTCTTTTCCCTTTCATTAACTTTATACTTCATTTAAAGGCCGGCCTTGATATGGACTTTTGTTCGTGACTGGAGACTCCATAAAGAGAAAAAAAAAAACGCAAAAAGCTACATTGTATTGTACTCCTGCTCTGTGTTGACTGAACTGTGTCGAAACTTTCCAGAATAGGAATATACATGAAAAGCAACACTGGACATATCAAAATTGCATTGGTATTTAAAACACACACACACAAACACACACACACACACACACACACACACACACACACACACACACACACACACACACACATATAGAAAGATGGATAGATAGGTAGTTATACTGGTGGAGAGGTAGATAGGCAGATATACAGTTAGATAGATACATGGGTAAATAGATAGATAGATATAAGTACCGCAAACTCCCTTTCTAAAAAACAGACCTGGTATTACCCAGGAACATTTTCCACAAGCTCCTGTAGCTCCAAGGCTGCACTGCTTCCAGTAGCAGGGAAATGATGGACTCCTTTGGAGTAAAAAAGAAAAAGATAAAGAAACTCTACTTCCAGCTTTTCCCAAGTCAGTATATCATATTGCAGCTTAAAGTTTTATTCCACTTGTCTCGAAAGCTGTTTACCCTTGAATTTCAACTCGATCTTCGTGATTTACATTTTCAGGTTTACTCTAAATTTTGAAAGCTAGTATTAGTTCACCGCTAAGTCTACGCAATTTTTACTAGAGAGAAGAGTTATTTTCTTAACCCCTCTTCACAACCCAGGTTACTGATAAATAGAATAAGTTTTGTTGCCTCTCTTTGTACTTGCTCTTGTTTTCTTGGATATTCAAAAGAAGGAGGGAGAGAGAGAGAGAGAGAGAGAGAGAGAGAGAGAGAGAGAGAGAGAGAGAGAGAGAGAGAGAGAGAGAGAGTATAGCTAGATACTCAAACACAAGATGGCTACACTCACCAAGGAACATTTGACCAAAAAAAAAGGGCAATAAAATGAATGAAAGTTGAAGAGAAACCCAAAACTTGTAAGAAAATCAAAAGAGAGAGAGAGAGAGAGAGTATAGCTAGATACTCAAACACAAGATGGCTACACTCACCAAGGAACAATTTACCAAAAAAAAGGGCAATAAAATGAATGAAAGTTGAAGAGAAACCCAAAACTTGTAAGAAAATCAAAAGAGAGAGAGAGAGAGAGAGAGAGAGAGAGAGAGAGAGAGAGAGAGAGAGAGAGAGAGAGAGAGAGAGAGAGAGGAGCACAAATACATATCCCGTTCCATTTAAACATAACATGGTCAGGGGACCCCACGCCGTGTTATCACCTTGCATCCACGGGAATTCAAGTCATCTTTCATAATTCGAGAGACATTTATCAGATTTCAACTCCTGGCTGCTACATGATCATTGTTGGATAACTATTATGGGCCTTTGGCCCCACAGACGCCACGCTCCAGTACCCGCAGTCTGGAATTATCACCATCCCATCAACAACCACAGTGAACCTCTCTCAGAAAAATAGATTTACTGCTTCGTGGTCGTGGGATTAGCGTAAGATGATTTGGTACACTTTTGTGCTGGGTGAAGAGTTTCTTTTAATGCATTATATTCCTCTACATCGTTTATCAAAAATATATATGGAATAGCGTGACCTCACTGAAATGA
Source organism: Panulirus ornatus (assembly GCF_036320965.1). NCBI lineage: Eukaryota > Metazoa > Arthropoda > Malacostraca > Decapoda > Palinuridae > Panulirus > Panulirus ornatus. The sequence goes on from NC_092241.1 coordinate 27,964,841, forward strand.
AATGTTGTTAAGTATATCATGCTACAAGTGTGGGGTCACCATCACCTTCATATCCAAAGGACATATCACTCAACGGATCTTCACACTCCATTCTGCCATATTCCTTTACCACCTTACGTGTACATAATAGGCCTTGGGCAAACCGTAGACCTACCAGACGCTCAGAAATAAGCCAGCAAGCTGGGGACCTCCACTCTTGAGTTAATGATAGATCGATTCTGTGTTGTGTGTGTGTGTGTGTGTGTGTGTGTGTGTGTGTGTGTGTGTGTGAGTATCAAAGAGACGCGAAGAATTGGTACATATATACAAAGTCATGTGACGAGTGTAAAGCTCTTCCATTTATCACACAAACAGTAACTGGAAATTGAAATTACAGACACATGTAGTGAGTGAACAGCCAAAGCCATGTAGCCATCTACCGAGCAGTCATGAGGAAAGGATAAGCGACTGTTTCGTGGGGAGTGACTGCCTCTCCCAAGATTCGAACCCAGATGGGCCCGTGCAGGAATCACGGTTAGCGGTACTAACCGCTACGCTCTGTGTGTGTGTGTGTGTGTGTGTGTGTGTGTGTGTGTGTTTTGATAACAAAATCAAGCTTACTTTGTTCGTCTCTTTACTTTTTAACATTATCTATTCATTTTTGTGTCTATAATCATTGTTCACTTATATGTAAATCTGCAGGCGAAGTTGACACCTTAGCTTTACTTATCATATATATATATATATGTATATATATATATATATATATATATATATATATATATATATATATATATATATATATTATCCCTGGGGATAGGGGATTAAGAATACTTCCCACGTATTCCCTGCGTGTCGTAGAAGGCGACTAAAAGGGGAGGGAGCGGGGGGCTGGAAATCCTCCCCTCTCGTTTTTTTTTTTTTTTTCTTTTTTTTTTTCAAAAGAAGGAACAGAGAATTGGGCCAGGTGAGGGTATTCCCTCAAAGGCCCAGTCCTCTGTTCTTAACGCTACCTCGCTAATGCGGGAAATGGCGAATAGTTTGAAAGAAAGAAAAAAAATATGTATATATACTTTGACGCTCTCTCCCGCGTTAGCGAGGTAGCGCAAGGACACAGACGAAAGAATTGCCAAACCTACCCACATACACATGTATACATGTATATACATACACGTCCACACACACACACACACACACACATATATATATATATATATATATATATATATATATATATATATATATATACCCGTCCACACTCGCGCATATACATACCTATACATTTCAACGTATACATATATGTACATAAACAAACATATACGTATATACACATGCACACAATTCATACTTGCCTTTATTCATTCCCGTCACCATCCCGCCACACATGAAATGACAGCTCCCTTTCCACATCCAGGCCCCACAGAACTTTCCATGGTTTACCCCAGACGCTTCACACGCCCTGTTTCAATTCATTGACAGCACGTCGACCCCGGTCTACCACATCGTTCCAATTTACTCTATTCCTTGCAAGCCTTTCACCCTCCTGCAATTTTAGGCTCCGATCGCTCAAAATCTTTTTCACTCCATCCTTCTACCTTCAATTTGGTCTCCCACTTCTCCTCGTTCCCTCCACCTCTGACACATATATCCTCTTTGTCAACCTTTTACCACTCATTCTCCCAATGTGACCAAACCATTTCAATACACCCTCTTCTGCTCTCTCAACCACACTCTTTGTATTACCACACATCTCTCTAACCCTTTCATTACTTACTCGATCAAACAACCTCACACCACATATTGTCCTCAAACATCTCATTTCCAACACATCCACCCTCCTCCGCACAACCCTATCTAAAGCCCACGCCTCGCAACCATATAACATTTTTGGAACCACTATTCCTTCAAACATACCCATTTTTGCTTTCCGAGATAATGTTCTTGCCTTCTACACATTTTTCAATGCTTCCAGAACTTTCGCCCCCTCCCCCACTCTGTGACTCACTTCCGCTTCCATGGTTCCATCCGCTGCCAAATCCACTCCTAGATATCTAAAACACTTCACTTCCTCTAGTTTTTCTCCATTCAAACTTACCTATATATATATATATATATATATATATATATATATATATATATATATATATATATATATATATTTCTTCTTTCATACTATTCGCCATTTCCCGCATTAGCGAGGTAGCGTTGAGAACAGAGGACTGGGCCCTTGAGGAAATATCCTCACCTGGGCCCCTTCTCTGTTCCCTCTTTTGGAAAATTAAAAAAAAAAGTGAGAGGGGAGGATTTCCAGCCCCCCGCTCCCTCCCCTTTTAGTCGCCTTCTACGACACGCAGGGAATACGTGGGAAGTATTCTTTCTCCCCTATCCCCAGGGATAATATATATATATATATATATATATATATATATATATATATATATATATATATATATATATATATATATATACATATATATTCCTCGCTACAGAGAAAAGATACTTAACAATGAGCTGCTGCATGAAAGTGATGAATTCAGCATTTCGCCTATCACAACTACTCTCAGTCACCAGTCTACTAACGTCTATTACTGTCTTTCGTATCACGTTCTATCGGTACCATTGACTGAGGTCCTTGTACTTTTTTTGCCCATTAAAAGTGAAAAAGCAGGATTTTTTTGCCCATTAATAGTGAAAAAGCAGGATTTATTTGCCCATTAAAAGAAAAAAGTAGTTTGATAATCCAAAAGCTTGTTTCTCGAGAGAGACTTTGCCATGAAGTCCCCTTATCCTCGGGTCTTACCAACTGCATACTGCCCACGCAGTCAATCAAGAAGCGTTTGGAAACAATTTCATTCGCACTGTCAGCTCTCTTACACGCTAAATGATTCGATAAATGCCCTATTTCGATAAGAATATTTACTCGTATTCAAAAAAAAATCTAGCCCTTTCAAAAACAACTGCTTACATAGAGTGATCCAGAGGAAATGTTGCTCCTGCAGCTTGATCACGGGACACACACACACACACACACACACACACACACACACTCCAGCAAGGTAATAATGACAGGATACATAACTCTGTATGTTCTCTCTCGATGCATCACTTCGTCCCTCCTCCTCACCACCGGGAGAGGTGGATACCAATATTACATAATGACTGCGTCTCTGAGATTAAGTGTTGTGTCTGCAGTCAGTATTTCACTCAGGGGCCAGAATCAACAGCTTGTGTGTATTTTTCTAAGGATCGACTAGATAGCAACAAAAACCTTAAAGTGGTTGAGACGCTCATCGTAGAAAATGATAAGCGTTTATATACACTCGCGGAATGCATACCTTCTCATGTTTTTCTCTTTTATTTTGTATATATTTTGGTAACGTAGATCTTGTAAGGAGTGCGCCAGCTGTCATCTTTCGCATCCCACACTAACTGGCAGTTTTTCTCTTCAGTTAAGCTTGAGATTATTAGATAAATCTAGCAACTTAAAAGTGGATAGCGAAATTGCAGCGTTAAAGCGTGGTAGAGTTCCGATCATCCAAATTACCTTCATCCATCTTTTTTATATAAACAATATATATATTTTTTTTCCCTGTACCAATCAGTATAAATATGATGGTTCAAGATTTATGACGAGGGTCTACCTGCACTGGTTTCTGATAAGATCTCCGTGGGAATAGTCACTTCGGGCCTCAGTCAACAATATAAAAATGCACCAACACACTTCTGTGTATTCGTCAATAAGGGAGGCGTGATGGAGCAACATTCTTCCTAACTTTAAAATACGAACGAACACGAACCTCTGTTTCCATGAAAATAAACGCCGTAGAAACACGAACAACGTTTTTCGTCTTGTATCTTAATGATAACGACTAATATCTCTCCCATCAACAAATGTGCTCTACTTTAGTTCGACTGACCTAGCTTGTGTCATGGTTCAACAGTAGAAGTTCTTTAAGACAGTCATAGATCACTACTCCATGGGTAGCCAACAGACTCAGGTATCAAGTAAGAGACTTTGTAAGACATCTGTAGGGTCGCAATTTCTCCTGGACGTACAGTGAACTACTTATCAATGTGTTGATTTCACTTACCTGCATTAAGGGGGAAGGACTAACACAACTGAGTGAGGTAAGAACCAACAACTTCGATATGAGCTTTGCTGATGGTTAAAAACTACAATTACTGCACAACACATAAAAACGCAGGGGCTGAAACACACGAACAGACTCATATGCACCAGGGAAGAGAGACAGAGTATGAAGAGCATTTACGACGAGATTTTGACAAAAAGGTAGGGCGAGTGCGCTGCGATCACCTCGGCAAGATTTGAAGTTACGCAAAATAAGTCGTATGAGTTACGTGTCGTCGTATTATGTCTGATATGACAAGACTGCATGTCTGTGGGCTGAGAGAACCAGCAGCCCGCGTGTGTGTGTGTGTGTGTGTGTGTGTGTGTGTGTGTGTGTGTGTGTGTGTGTGTGTATGTGTGAGGTAGAAAGAAAAGAGCTGCTTAAGCTAAAGGATTGACAGTTAACAGCCAATGAGGTGAGATCGGTGGATGCTTGCCACCCTGCAGCCTACGAGAGAGATAGATAGATAGATAGATAGATAGATAGATAGAGAGAGAGAGAGAGAGAGAGAGAGAGAGAGAGAGAGAGAGAGAGAGACGACCAGGTTCCAGGTGTACCAATTCCCACTTTGCACATAACTCTTTTTTTTTTTTTTTTTTTTTTTTTGTCCCAGCCTCCGCCTCGCCTGAATCCCAAAGCACATTGTCAAACTGAGACAGTTAGCACACAGTGGACTGGCTGCGGAGTTTATTGTACCGGTGATCTGAATATTGTATGAGGACCTGGTGACCAGAGGCAGGGCACGAGAGGAGGCACAGGAATATATTTCAGGAATAATGACTTTATGGATCATTTTTGTACAATAAATCCTGAAACTTACATATGGGACATGATAGAACTGGGTCTGGAAGTGAGCAATTGACACAGGGACGATGATAGAGTGTACTGGAGAGTTGGGTGTGTTAGGGCAGAAAAACTGAGCTGTTGGAGTGGGTCGGTGGTGAGTGTAGCTCTGGTAGCGGATTTTGGAATGGGTCTACTGATAGATGGAGTGTAGCTGTGAAGTGAGTGTCTTGGACTGCATGTGGTGGTGGTATGAGCAGGTAAGAATGTAAGAGTGTCTCGGTGGAGTTCTTGAGTTCATAGATTTTCTATGCTTGTTGAGTGTATTGAAAAGCCAATCTGATAAGTGTATTGTTGAAGTAGGGTTGCTGTGTTGATGGGAAAATGAAAAGATATTCTTCTTTCGCTTGCGTTAGACGCTGAACATTTTGGACTGAATATGTTGCTATACCAATATGCTGATACAAAGAGGGTTTTCCTGATGTGAGAGTACTAATGCTCTTTACCTAGTTACACTCTTTCACTCGCGCATCAATTCATAACGGTAACTAGAAAAATAACTGGTCCTGTAAATAGAAATGCAATTCATTTACTAATGCAAAATATGCTAAAAGGTGAAGGAATATATATATATGAAATGGCTTTACATATAACAAATATGGACTATAACAGATCTGGTAAAGAGATATGTATGATACTTTCACAGAGCTAATAGCCAGGAGGGGAGGAGAGAGATCGTATGCTGGTTTGGTGGAACATTAAGTGTCATGTGAACTTGCGGGACGATGTGGGTTACCCAGGATGCTGCGGCAAGGATGGATCACAGTGACAAGGCTAAGCTTCTATCTTTCTACATTGTACATGGCTCCAGTTACGAACTGATGTCTCTATCAAGGCCAGACATTAAATACAAGGTCGAAAAGGGGCAAAAGAGATGGAGAGGTAAGAAGGACACAGAAAAAAAAAATCTAAGAATTCCTTAAGAAACAGCGACCTGCATTTCAAAAAGGGACAGGTTGTTGTGTCCACACGGAAAGGAATGGGAACATCAAGATTTCAAACGTTTAGCGCTGCAAGATGAGTAACTTACATCACGGCGACCCAGCTTTGAGTAGCCAGCAGCCATGCAGTAATCGTGTGATAAAAGCGGTTTGCCAAGTATCATACGGTATAACTGACGGCGGGAGAACAAAAGCAGCCAATCCTCCGGATGGAAACGGAAATATTTCCTATTCAAGAGGAAAAGAGAACCACCGCTGCACCGTAGGGCAAGCGGGTTAATCTTGATGGCATATTTCATGCGCTGTTATTCGAAACTGCTTTGAACCAAACTCCTTCGAGTAATGTTGTGCTGGAATCTCTAAAGCTGTAAGACCAGTGCTTCATACAAGGACAAATCAGTCCTATGTATATACGGGAAAACTGCTAAGAAGAGCTGAATCTTTGCATCTGAACAAAATTACCAGGCTATGTTTGTGCTGAATGACGGAATTACAGAGCCATCAAGAAGAGAGCAAAGTTGTGTGGGATTCTAGAAAGAAATGGGGTGCTATCGAGTCTCAGAGGCGCTTTACTTACATAAGCTCTTCTTACCTCGTAGGGAAATCCTGCTTGCGTTTAAGTTCATTAATGTACTTGTGACGAGACAAGAAATAAACTACACAAGTGAAAATGGAGCAGGGTTAAAAAAGTGGAGGAATTGCAGTGTTAAGTCGTTAGCTTATGAGTGCATTTGTTTATCAGACGAAGACAGGAAGATCGTAGGAGACAAGATACCATCCTAAAGGACATCGATAAGAAAAGAGGGAAAGGTTGATCCGTCAGCTATTATGGTGAAGGAATGGCCGAGAGGAAACGAGATAAGAAAGAACAAAGTGACGGAGGAAAGTAAAATGAGGGGACTTTAAGAGATCCGACATTGATGCCACACCCTATTGGCATTCAGTATCCCTAGTATCAAAGACTACAGAATAGGATTCTCCAAAGTCTTTTGAAGAGGCTGATCAGACATTATACAGTAGGAAAGGTTATTACCGGTGGATCTCACCATGCTTGAACCATACTGTCGATCAAAGAGACGATTCAGAAATTCAAGATGCTTGAAAAAAGAAAAAAATACTCGTTGAGGAGAAATTCCAAGATACTTGGTATATCAGAATATAGGACGATATTTTACAAGAGTGACGACGGTGACCTTTCATATGTTAGTGGGAATATGTGGCCAAAAAATGCATAAGTTTGTTCTTTTTAGCAGAAGCACAACAGACTAGCAAACACAGGTGGATGGCCAGAAACAAGTATGGATGTTATGTGGTCCATACGTCTTGCTCGTGTTTAGAACGTTTTCCTATCTATATTTTCTGCGGTATGTGTGAGGAGATTGCTGAATGGGGCATAAGATTGTGGTGTGTCACGAGTGAGGGTATGATAAAGCTATTCAAGGCGGATTTAGTGTGTGTGCGTGTGGGTTCGTGTGTGTGTGTGTGTGTGTGTGTGTGTGTGTGTGTGTGTGTTTGTGTGTGTGTGTGTGATTTAGAGTAATTTTCTGTCACCTGTATCACTGACGTGAGACAAAGATTGATAAGAGAGTTAGGTATAGATTTCGTTGGTCCCTCTGTACAGACATTTAATCATTAACAGAATAACACATACATGACTCAGTGCCGCTGGGAACTGGAGGCTTGTACCTATGACTGCCTTTAACCTTTGTCGTTCAAATATATTACTCACTCTTTCATTCCCTCGGACGACCTGAGTGATGAAGCTCTCTCGATCCGGGATATCAGAATCCTCGTTGGCAACTGCGGTAGTGAACTGGTGTCTGAGACATACTGCTGTTCGAAGCCACTATAAACATTTTATTGTTTTCGTTCTCGCCTCATTTGTATTCGGCACACGGAAGCCTTGGGAAAAAAAAAAAAGCTGTCTTTTAAGAGCTAAACTAAGGAATTCTTATTTTCGGGGTTTCCTTCTAAGGCATTCAATGAACGTGGAGTAGAAATTTGGTTTTGTTATCAGGGACTCAGTACTGATATCTTATATCAATATAGAATTATTCTATGGGCAATATATTACTAATCATGCCTAGCAATATACCACCGAAGTCATATATATATATATATATATATATATATATATATATATATATATATATATATATATATATATATATATATTTTTTTTTTTTTCTTTTGCTTTGTCGCTGTCTCCCGCGTTTGCGAGGTAGCGCAAGGAAACAGACGAAAGAAATGGCCCAGCCCACCCCCATACACATGTATATACATACGTCCACACACGCAAATATACATACCTACACAACTTTCCATGGTTTACCCCAGACGCTTCACATGCCTTGATTCAATCCACTGACAGCACGTCAACCCCGGTATACCACATCGCTCCAATTCACTCTATTCCTTGCCCTCCTTTCACCCTCCTGCATGTTCAGACCCCGATCACACAAAATCTTTTTCACTCCATCTTTCCACCTCCAATTTGGTCTCCCTCTTCTCCTCGTTCCCTCCACCTCCGACACATATATTCTCTTGGTCAATCTTTCCTCACTCATTCTCTCCATGTGCCCGAACCATTTCAAAACACCCTCTTCTGCTCTCTCGACCACGCTCTTTTTATTTCCACACATCTCTCTTACCCTTACAATACTTACTCGATCAAACCACCTCACACCACACATTGTCCTCAAACATCTCATTTCCAGCACATCCATCCTCCTGCACACAACTCTATCCATAGCCCACGCCTCGCAACCATACAACATTGTTGGAACCACTATTCCTTCAAACATACCCATTTTTGCTTTCCGAGATAATGTTCTCGACTTCCACACATTCTTCAAGGCTCCCAGAATTTTCGCCCCCTCCCCCACCCTATGATCCACTTCCGCTTCCATGGTTCCATCCGCTGCCAGATCCACTCCCAGATATCTAAAACACTTCACTTCCTCCAGTTTTTCTCCATATATATATATATATATATATATATATATATATATATATATATATATATATATATATATATATATATAGCAAAAATATAGCTATAGGGTATGTATATCGTTACATTCTGAACTATCTTCTAGATATATACATTTTGAAAGAAATTCAAGTGATCACTACAAATCGCAACTCAATCAGTCATCGGAGCATTGCCACTGGGGAAAGACTGTGGAGCAGACGCTACTTGGAAGCAAAGGTGAGACTGAATGTGGAAGCTGGGGTAGTTGAACACCACGAGAGACGAAAGAGCGAGTCGGGAACAACTACTGAAGTAGTTTGATGGCTGTAAAGAGGAGGAAGAGGGGAAAAAAATGCTCTATAGTGGTAGTGGTGGTTTGGGTGTTGGTGACAAAAGATGGAATAAAGGGTAAGACTACATATGGCATTGGGTGGTGCTTGTGGTTCGAGGTCTGGATTTGGCTGCAGGGAGAAGACAGACAAGTTTAGTAGCTACCTAAAGATACCAGCTAAATGGTTTGATGCATAGTCTTAAGTACTTAAACCTTAAAACTCATACCTAACTTTCTATATCAAATGATGATTTCATGCATTTGCCAAAAAAAAAGACATTTGTAAGTTTTGGTTTGTCTTTTGCTTTGTAAGACTGTTGCATCTCCTGCTGTAATATACATATGTGACATTAATCAGACGTAGTTTTCACAGATAAAACTATTAGATAAATTACAATACTAACTTCAAAGTGAACTTAGCACAACTGTTATTACTATTTCGTACTATTCTATTGGAGCGAGGACTGTACTAATTTCTTCAAGCCTTGAAAAATCCACAGTCAAGCTATTCAGAAGATCTACACACATATGACTGCTCAGATAAATCACTAGAACAGCTGGGATCCACGCCTCACTGAGATTCCTGTCATGAAGTCCATTGTAATTCTCGTGCAGGGGGTTACATGCGACTCGGCAATGGTGCCAGAGGCGTCTCAAGTTAATTCAAGCAGAGGCTAGGGTCATGCAGAACTGCTGCACTCAAACCCTAGGTACAATGGTGCTTAGAGTTCAGTAACGCTGGGTCTACTGTACCAGGTCAAATCAGTTTGGTGTCCTGCAGGCGCCACAGAGCCGCGTTAGAATGAATGGTAATGAATGATAAAAAGAGAGGCTGAATGCAGTCCAATTAATCTCGGGAAAAATGGTGAACTCTCTCTTATTTATAATAAACTAACAAAATACTACGAATCAGATAATCTTACAAACGAATATGGTTTCTATAGGAAAAGACACTGGTACACAAATCTATAAGGTTTCCTTTCTCTTTCTAAGAAAGATGCAAAAGTAGCACCTGATGGCACGTAATTCAAATTTCTAATAGGCATTTGATAAAGTCTCGCATGAAAAATTATGAGTTGTATAGAAATATTCTGTTTTCTATATCAAAATATGTAGCTGGTTGAATAAAAAAAAAAAAAACGGCTAATCAACAGAAAACGACGAATGACAAATACAGAAACACCCAAACTCTTGAATGTATTCAGTACCACAAAGCTCACTACATGGCCCAACTTTTTACATGATATTTAGAAATGATCTGGAATAGGATTTAGCCACAGCCTGTTTCTAAAATCGGCCAATGTTATATGATAATATACACTTTATCATAACACAAATAGAGAACTATCTAGAATAACATCGATTAGCTAACAACTTGGTCTAGATGAGCCACACGCACAGAGAGTGTATGTTGTCTTAGTATTATCTTTAACACCTGAAGAAGGTGGCAGTCGATAGGCCTAAAACCCAATCTAAACCACTAACTTGGTTTAGATATAAAAGACATTCAATCGAAAAAAAACATACAAAAATGTATTTTTGAAATACAGTAAAATTATATTAACCAAAAACGCTTGGAGGAGCACTTGAAGAAATCCATGGATTGAAGAAGCTTAAGTTCACTGTCAATACACTGCCTGGAAGCTTGAGTTCACTGTCAATACACTGCCTGACACATGCAGTATTAGGATTCACAAGAGAGAGCTTCTGTTATATACCTTCAGAAAACACAGACACCCTGTATGATTTATTATCATCATCCCATCGAGAGTAATATACGTGATACAGCCTACTAATGTCAAGATGTCGAAAGAACAGAATCATTCAAGATAAGATCAGATTAATGATATCCAGTCTTCAATAGTCTTTAAGTAAAAGAGAACGAAGGAAGATCCTCAATTCTTTCATCAGGTGATTCGTTACAGTCCAGTAGTGCTACAGTTACTTATTCATTCCATTCATGATTTTTCCCTCAAAAGCTCTAACAGCTAAAACTTATCTACTTTATCTTTGGTTGTGATGATTAGCTGGGGTGAAGTGGATGTTATTTATTTCCAATATTTACGAGCTAAGGGTTTGGATTATTGCCCCCATCCCCCTACAAATGGCAACAGATAGGAGAACCATGATGAGAAATGGTGGTAATGGTGAAATCCACCAAAAATACTGATAAGAAAAGTAGAATAACAGTCAAAACCAACACAAGTAGATAAGGGAAACGAAACAAGAAAAACTGTAGCAAAAATAAGCAATATTTCTGTCAGCAAAACTGTCGCTACCAAGAGAATGATAAAGAAAACACAACACAAGGAACAGAAGACATGAACAATATCTTCGTTTACCATCAACTAATCGGAATATTATGAAGCACAAGTGTTCCTAAAAGACATAATTTTGATGATAAAAGTTAGCTAAAAAAAAAGAAAAGATATTAGAACTACATTTTCGCTCACGACAACGTTGACTAGCAGAATAAACACACCACCAACAAACGGACAGACACCAAAAACCACCTAAAAATACCAAAGAAAAACTAACAGTAGCACAGTTAGCAGATCCAGGAACAGCATCAGCACCAGCACCGTCAAAAACTCAGACAAAGAGGAATAAGTTCTTGTAGGACCAGTTGACTCAGATGATGAGGACCAGTTCTTGCAAGTGCTGAGGGATAATGGGAGAATGTCTACCAAAAAACGACTGCTGCTACCTAGTATGACCTAGAGTCCATGTAAGTGATCACGAATGTATATATATATATATATATATATATATATATATATATATATATATATATATATATATATATAAATGGGAGCGGGGGGCTGGAAATCCTCCCCTTCAGTTTTTAATTTTCCAATAGAAAGATTAGAGAATGGGGCCAAGTGAGGATATTCCCTCTAAGGCTCAGTCCTCTGTTCTTAACGCCTACCTCGCTAACGCAGGAAATGGCGAAACATATATGACAGAAAAGAAAGAATATATATATATATATATATATATATATATATATATATATATATATATATATATATATATATATACTGAAAACTGTATGCCAAACGAGGTGGAGAGTTAATGGCAAAAGCGATCAATTAAAAGGAGAAAACATGTTCAAGGGAACCTGATGCCTTATCTGCATATCGGCAAAACTTAAGTTATAGCTGAAGGTGCCGTCTCGACCAGGAAGCGGGACAGTTATATATCTCTCTCTCCTCCTCACAGTTAACCCAGAGAGATAAAGAGGCCCATTCATGGTCCAGGAACTGTATAGAGTGTGCTGAAAAACAATCTTGGCATACATAAAAACTTTGATATAAATCTTGGTTCATTATTTAGCTAAGTATGGTATCAACTGCATCTTTTACCGAACAAGAAGTTATTGATAACTTCTATCAGGATGTTTATACATCAGCATTATTGACCTTCAGCATAATCACTAATGTCCTCGAATATTAAGATCAACATTAGCGTAAATTAGAGCATTAGTAGCATCAGTAATTCCAACATCGTCCCCAACTATAAACATCATTCAATATTTTTTGAAATTACGTCATATTTTTTTTCAAATAAATTTCAACATATGACAAATGCTAATATGAAGTCTGGAACGTTCGTTACAAAATTTATTGATGACTGATATCAGGATCAAGGTGTAACATAGTGGTATGAATGAGAATAGCTGAATCCAGAGATAACACCAGGAATAATCTTTTACCAGATTATCAGCGATTAGTAACATCGTTGCCAGGATCGTGAACCTAATTCGACACCTCATGCCTTCTTGTCTCTGAAGTTTCAGTTTCCCCCATCAGGTTTAGCATCCGCATCAAAACATACCTACAAGAACACGTAAAAGAAAGGAAAAATAAATCAGTGTTAGCACCACCTTTAAGCACACATACCTTTATTTTGAGACTGTATCAGCTCTCAGCTTTAAGATAAACTACCAGCAATAATATCAATATCCAACACTGAAATAGACTTCGCCACTGTGAAAAGGTTCCATCAACTATACTGAATTCAAGCCCCAGATGCAGCTTTTAGCAAGACAGTAAGTTACAACAGTACTGAACACCATCCTTCAAAAACCAACCTCCAACCAGCTTCAACCAGGCCTTCTCTAAATCTATGAACAGGACCAATACCCATCACCAGTACCCCAAATACCATCAACAGAACTAACATTTCAGTACCACAGAATAACGTCCAGGATTAGTATCATCATCAACCAATTGAGTAAACATCAGGTGAAAGTGTTAATTTCTGCCAGCCGTTATCAGTAATAATTTCCAGTAGCTACTAACTACCGGTATCAGAAATCATTTCCATCATGAGCACAACAGCAAAGAACGCCATCAATTTTTGATAAAGGTATGAATTCGAAAAGAATGACATAACAGCGACAACATTACCAACTTACTTTTAAAGTATCCAGATCCATCATAGGAACCTACTTTCATCATAAGCATCAACTTAAAGACCTGTTAACAACAGCCTCTGGCGCCACCAGCCACTTCCAGCCATAGTGCACAGTTTCCACCACCACCACCACCGCAACATACCTACCTGCAGAAACCATAATCTTCCAGGGATGGCGCCAACTTCCAGCCTCACTATCAACATTAATCACTTGCACAATCCTCCCACAATCTTATCACCCTCCATTAATGTCAAGTATCAGTCCCACTTGCTTAAGTATACAGACACCCTCTGGGAGGTCTGATGAGATGAGAGAGATAAAACCATTTGTGGACCAGTTGACCCTGCAAACGAGTCCTTTGGTTTGACTTTCCAGGAGGAGTGAAACGGATGGACTGAGCGAACTATGGCCCAACGAGGCACTTTAAAGAGACAGGATTTAAAATTGAGGCATAATAAAACGTAAACTTCCGTGTTTTTGTCCTATAATCATTTTCATGTTTCCAACGTGGTACAGTAAACATTCACACGAATAAAATGACAGCAAGATGCTCATTATGAACTGTTGAATCAGGTGTCCAGCCCGGAAGTAAACCCCTCAAAAACAGGTGCCATATGACAAAAATACAGCTGTAATTCTCGAATGAATCGAGAATTTTCTAAAGACGAAGAATATTAACACACACACACACACACACACACACACACACACACACACACACACACACACACACATAAACGAATATAATGCATATGAACACGCACTTTCATAGGACACTAATACCCTCCAACAGCCATGATTCGAACCCAGGACCTTTTGCCATTAGCGTTCTCGACTACCACGTAAAAGATTCTGGGTTCGAATCCCCGCTGTTAAAGGATACTATATATATTCAGTCCATAGCTCATAATGGATTCGTTTCAACTCTAAAACTACCGGAAGTAAACAATTAATAACGGATACTCAAAGATTTTACCAGAAACTTCACTAATATTTAATGTTTCCTCGCTTCGTGATGATATTAATAATAATGATATCGATAATAATAATCATAATAATACTAATAATAATAATCATCTAAATGCGAACGTGAGTAATGTGGCAGTTGAGGGAATAAGTGGGTGAAATGAAGCATTCATTATCATGAATAGAAATGGTGACCAGCTTGAGGAGTTGTATAGAAAAAGGGCCGGTGATTGGAAACATCTGGTTTAAAATGAATGATAGACACAAGTATACCTATGTGAGGAAGAAAGGTGGTCACCGAGCATTATTGGATTATATACTAATTGACTGTTGTGCAAAAGAGAGACTATTGGATGTGAATGTGCTGAAATTGGACAGCCCGTTGGATGTCTAATCATTACCTTGTGGAGGCTTGGGTAGAGATTTGTAGAGGTATTCGGAAAATGGAAAAAATTATGCATAACAAGAGAGTGATGAGAGTAAGTGAGCTTGGAAAAGAGACGTGTGTGAACAAACACGAGAGATTGAGTGCAGAATGGCAAAAATTGAGAGTATATGAAGCTAGGAGAGTGAGTGACAAAAATTGAGAGTACATGAAGATAGGAGAGTGGATGAGTAATGGTAGGTATTTAGAGAAGCAGCACTGGCGTGCGTAAAGTGGAAAATGGACAGATTAGAAAGGGTAATGAGAGAGTTGATGAAATGAAATTGTTACTGAAAGAGAAAAAATAGAGATATAGCAGTAATATGTACAGGGCAGGAATGCAAATGAGTGGGAAATGTATGAAATGAAGCGGCAGGAAGTTAAGAGGAAGGTGCAAGTGCTGAATAAGAAGGCAAATGGGAGTTGAGGAGAGAGAATATCAGCAAATTTCAGGGAGAATAAGATGTTTTGGAAGGAGGTTGATAGTGTTCCAAAAAAAAAAAAAGAACAAATGAGAAGGAAAGGAAGTGTTTTTGATATCTGAGACCGGACATGGTAGCAAATGAAACATGGAAACAGAATTTTCACAAGATCCGGAAGGGGGCGATGGTTCCAACATCCTTGAAAAAAAATTGTGGAATGAGAGGTCGTTATCTGGGACAAGCAAAAGAGGATATATTTAAAGGTATAGTAGTTCCAACAATGTCATATGTAGGTGAGACATGGGTTTTAGATGGAGATGTACGGAGGAGGGTGGATGTCATGAAAATGAAATGTTTAAGGACAATATGAGGTGTGAGTTTATTTGATCGAGTAAGTTATAAAAAGGCAAGAGGGATATGTGGTAATAAAAAGAGTGTAAATGAAAGAGCTGAGAAGGGTGTGCTGAAATGGTTTGGACATATGGAGGAGATAAGTGAGGAGAAATTGACAAGAGGATATACAAGTCAGAAGTGGAGGGGACATGTAAAAGGGGGAGACCAAATTGGAGACGGAAGGACGGAGTGAAAAAGATTTTGAGCGATCAGGGCCTGAACATTCAGGAGGGTGAAAGGCGTGTACGGGATAGAGTGAATTGGAACGTTGTGGTGTACAGGGGTCGACGTATTGTTGATGGACTGAGCCAAAGCATGTCACACGGTCGGAGGAAACCAAGGAAAGTTCTGTTGTGCATGGTTATGGATAGGATGCTGTATTTTCGGTGCATCGCACATGACAGTTAGAGAATGGACTCGAACGAATGCAGCCTTTCTTGGTCTGTTCCTGGCGCTACCTCGCGGCCGCTGGAAACGGAGGTCAAGTATGAGTAATATAAAACAGTAACAATGATAACAATGATAATGATAATGATAATAATAATAATAATAATATAATAATGATAATAATAATGATAGTAATAATAATAATAATAATAATAATAATAATAATAATAATAATAATAATAATGAAGAAAAAATGATAATAGTAATAGTGATAACAGCATTAGCAGTAATAGCAATGGTAGTAGTAATGATAATGATAATGATAATAATAATAATGATAATCATAATGGTAATAATAATCCTTCGTGATGGGGGAGAAAGATCTATCTCTCCTGCATGTCGTAGAAGAGCACTAAGATAAGCGGGAGCGGTCAGCTTGATATCTTCCCCTCCTGCATTAATGCTCTGTAAAAGCTGGGAAATAAAAAGAAACTACGCAAAAACTTTCCTTCCAAGGTTCATTCGTCTTTTTCCAACGCCACGTCGCTGAGGCTGGGAAAAACAAAAAAAAAGTACACCATTAATGGACTCCATAATGAAACCTTTACTTTACGAATCCACTCCATTTCTAGACGTGCACTTACATGTACATATGTTCCCTGAACATCAAACTGATATTCTGTGCATATCATTCAATTACATTTTTTTTTCCCATAAGCACTTCTACTTCGTAACTCTTTTTCTACTTTTTTCTTTTTTTTTGTTTTGTACAACCAGCATCGCGAAGAAGAAACACCCATGTCTCTCCTCTCATGCGGTGGACGTTGAACTCAATTTCACACATAAATCAATTTAGTGCGAGTCTTCTCTCCGGAAGATCTCATCAGATTACGAGACATAATTATAGGGCATGCGGCACCGCCTCTTATGAACCTGTCAGAGCCTGCCGTATCAAGTCACAGATTAGGACCTCAAGGAAACACTAGCAGCCCCTTGATAACGGCGAAAATGAGGGATTTTTATGGGGCAATGAAAATTATCCATTATGAATCATACTTGTTAAATGCAGGTCTGGGCGTGAAGCTAATCGCCGCTGAAGGTGGCGCGGTGGACTGTGGAGTTTCTTGCGCGCCTCCCGCTGGAGCATGAGTGTGTGGTACGGACCCTTCTCCCTCTCCAGCGGTGGACGCCTGGTGGCGCTCACATAACGACTTGGTGAGCGTTTTCGCTGACTTACATGTGCCAGTCAAGTGATAAGGCTGACCAATAAAGAATATCTCTCTCTCTCTCTCTCTCTCTATCTCTATCTCTCTCTATCTATCTATCTATCTATCTATCTATCTATCTATCTATATATCTATCTATCTATCTATCTACAGAGAGAGAGAGAGAGAGAGAGAGAGATCAGAAGCAATCTGTTAATGAGATAAACATGTCACTTCATCTCTCAGTTTCTCATACTACTTACGAAATGACATAAACATTGCCAGATTGAATAGAGTCGCGTATTAAAAAGGTGAATCAAAATAAGATCATCTTATTTTGTCAGGCTATGTTTAGTCAAGACAATTAACCGCTGAATTACGTTGGTATATCTACAAAAGATTAATTCGATCACTCTTCCTTGGTTGATCAAAGTGAGCGCCACATAATGATTCACATCTCACTATCTATCAACC
The DNA here is from genome assembly GCF_036320965.1 of Panulirus ornatus. Lineage (NCBI taxonomy): Eukaryota > Metazoa > Arthropoda > Malacostraca > Decapoda > Palinuridae > Panulirus > Panulirus ornatus. The sequence continues at coordinate 27,982,730 of NC_092241.1, forward strand.
CTTGCAAATGAACCTACGACTAAATCAACACCTACATTGCCATCAACAGCCTTCCACCAGAGCTTCAAGATCCAATGATTTCCACTAGTTACTCCAACAACGACTAAGTTTCTATGTTTCTACTCTCCTCTTGAAATAAGGTTTACCGGCAGCCAGTTACCAGGACTCAAGGCTCGTGGCGGGTATTTTACAGCCAGTCCAGATTACCTTCGCAATAAGATAATAATTTATGACCAAGATTAACAGTCCAGACGCTACCACTAAAGGCTTAATGCAGCGCCTCTTAAAGCATTAGTATCGGGCGAACAGCCGTTGTCGGCGGCTACGATCTCTCGATCGGATTTAAAAGTCCACCTGGGTCTCGTTCCATCTGTTCTCGCCCAGTGAGCCTCGCCTGATAAAGACCTGGGAAGAATAAATCAACCATCCTTGAGCCTCCTCCTGTCTCCACCTGCTGACCCTCTTTTTATACGACCTGGGCAGAATAAATCAACCATCAGCCACCCCTTGTCTTCACCCACTGAACTTCATTTCATAAGTCCTGAGCAGAATGAATCACACATTTGTTCACGATGAACAGTTAAAAAATAACCTTATATCTAAATCAGTATGCGTGCATATTGAGCTTTTATTGACCATAATTGCTATAAAGAATGAGGAAAAAAAAAAAGATGAATGGCAGACGCCTTATCAACATCAGAAGCAGTAAGCCTGATCGATAGAAGCAACACATCACAGTAACTTTAGTCTTGGTAGCACCAGCGTTACCAGAAGTCTTGCTATCACATATACAAAAGATTAAAAAAAACCAGTAGCTATACCAGCATCAGTAACAGCAGCACTACCTACAACAACACCAATAAGGAACAGTAAACACAGTGCTGGTAACAGACACATTAGTAGCATTCGTATCAGCTTTTCTATCGATAACAACGATCACACTAACAGTGGGAGCAACAGTAAGAGTAACGGCAACAGTGACTGTTGCAGACACTATTCACAGCATTAGAAGTAGTGGTAAAATTGACAACAGTGGTAGAAATAACAGGAGCAGCAGCAGCAGCAGATACAAATTAGGCAGTTACAGCAATAACAGTAACGGTATAATTAACAAAATAGTAATAGTAACAGTAATAGTAGCAGTAATAGTAACAAGAACAATAACACTAACAATAGCAGTAACAACACCAGCACCATCAATAGCAACACCACAAGTAACAGAATTGACTGCACCAGTAACGGCAACAACGCCACCAGCTTACGTAAGAGGCACCATCAGTAACATCTGTAACAGCCAAATCAGCTATTCAAATAACAAGAAGCAGCAGCAGCAGCAGCATTAGCAACAGTTCTAATGAGAGCAACACGAGTTATATCATCAATAACAGTAACAAAGGCACCTATACAACAGCGAGAGTAACAGTAATGAAAGCAGGAGCAAAATAAGCAGCGTAATAAGAGCAATGGAATTGACATCAGGAACAGGATTTGAAACAGAATTAGCTTGATCAATATCGACGTCAAAATCACCAGATTTATATGACACATGATCATGATGGGAGTGATCACCATTACCATCGTCGCTGTTATCTTCAATATCATAATCAATAATCCATCATCATCATCATCATCATCATCAATAAGACATACAAGAATATGAGTGTGATGGCTTAGGGAAGTGAGAACGAGGATTTGTGGTCGGGTTTATATAAAAGGAGAAAAGTTTAAAGTGGTGGTATAAGGATTGAGGTACAGGCTGAGCGTTGGGCTGAAAGTTATATGCAGATGGTAAACTTAAGGTGACAGTAGTTGAAATGTCCTGTAACTTTTATGCCAGGCCTTATGGAATTAACACCTAGGTAGGTCACTTCCCACTGTAGAGCAGAAGTGCTACATGGGTAGAGTTAAATGATATTAGAAAACAAGGAAAACGAAGAACGAAAAAGAGAGAAAACGAAAAAGAGAAACTCAAAAAGAATCAAAACGAAACAGAAATACGGATATTTCGTAGAAAACTTCGAAATTGTATGTGAATCATTGATCTTTTTTAGTAAAGGAAATTGTAAACTAAACATTTTGGAAATTCTGAATGATCTTAAAAATTACGCTGTAGAAGTAAGACCTCCAAATGTTCCAGCGTGTAATGCTGTTTAAGTAAACCAGAAGCTATCTATCTTCACCAAAAGTGGTAAGGGATAAACTTGTAACTGAGAATATTTAAGACAAGTTACAAACATACGTTACACCACAACTCATATAAAGACAATATTCAAAGTAAAGCATAAAATATCAATGAATATTCCTGAAAACATCATTAAACAAAGTTTGTATGTATTTTCATGTCTACATTTTGTCCTAGACACCCTGAGTGCTACATCTACGGGCCTACCATCCCTCCACATACTCTCTCCTCCCAAGACAGCCACATAACCCAGGCTGGCACCTCAAGGACGCTCTCTTACCTTCACCAGCTTTGTCTAGACCGCAGATGTTCAGTGACACAAAAGAGCAGAAAGTATCTACTGAAGAATACAATTCTAATCTGCAACACTTTCGCGAAACCAAAGTTTGGTCCCTTCCTTCTCTACCGTATATATACATACGTCAGTAAAGATCTTTGATTCAGTTTATCAAGTATCAGTCATTTGTGGCAGAACCCAAAATCCTGTTCCTAGGGTCAATAACGTTACTAAGACGACAGTTCTGTGTGTCAGGGAACGCTTCAGCCTCTCCGATGATACTGAGAAATGCTTCAAAGAAGTTTTTAATGAAGACATTTTCTTCGGGACGCAATACATCATCAACCCGGCAACACTATTCTTGAGTCTGTCAGATCCGACACTTTTCGAGGTTCTACGTGTGTTCTACCAAGTTACCATATGTGGACGAACACGTGGGAAGTCGTACATATTTGGGATGTTCTTGTTTAGAAATCACAAAGGCTGGGGTGTGTCACTCTCCGTGCTCATATTCCTTCTTTGTGTTGTTTGGGTCCAATAGACCCATGGATAGTGATTGTGTGGTGGATGGACAAATATCCTACTCATGATATATGTCCTACAGATTATAGTCATGCTGGCAAGCTCTCTGTCTGTCAGCAGGAAGCTGGTGGTCGTCTGCAGAATATATGTATCTCTGATATTGAGTCCTTATGATGAATGATTTGGATGTTATGTTGGTAGGAGTAATACTATTTTACGATCAGCATTCAGTTATAATCATTTTTCATATTCTTACAACTATTTCTATGTTTTCTTCATTTTCATATCTTAATAAGTTAAAATGAAGCTTAGAGTTCATGTACATTTTTTTTCAATAAACTTTTTCATTTTTTCCGCGAGGTCTGTTGAACTCGAGGGCAGGAAAATTGTTCTCCACATAATGACGGTGATGCTTTGGGGTTAAAACCTTGTTGGTAAGGTCAACGCACGTTGATAGAGGTGATACGCCCTTAAAATATAGCCTTTTGTATCTACAGATGGTTTCAGATGCTTACAATATCAAACTGAGTCCTTCTTGTGACAATAATAGGAACTGATTCTCCAAAATCAAAAAGCTCCGTTTATGTGATCTGAAGTTGTCTTTTCGTCATCTCTAAGTTATACCTGAGATTATCATATTATCACGGAACGCTTATAATTCGTCGGCTGAATAATTTACTCCTCGTTACGTATATTACGAGAACCTATGACCCTATTGACATTTTTCAGTACATCCTGCGAGGTAGTATCCATATCCTAAAGCGATGAGAAACATCATATCTTAAACAATATCTTGTAAAATGTTGAAAAAAACAATTGTTTTCATTTTTATGATGTCCACGTAACATGGACCGAAATGAAACGTAAGCCGAGTCCAGTCTGAACTAATGACTTAGGCAGTGGCCCAAACCCCTGAGGTCTAACATAGCCTGTAATCACTTGAAAGTAATTACCAAAATAATTGATAAGTAATTATATTACTCGTACTTACCTTCCGCCGTCCAGTAGGTGTGGGGTCGAGTCATCAATCACAAAATAACATGATTCGTAAAATAAATCAATTTTCACAAATTTTCAAGCAAACTCACTGCAGTCACGTCCTACATGTACTTTGTGAAGTCTTGTCTAACTCCAAGTCATTTGTCGTCTCAGTATGTGTTCCAATATCTTCACAGTATTGGTCTCTAATTACACACGCTGCAGTAAATTCACTACATTGTCTCTGTCCTTCATACTCTTGCAATTTTCTGGTCTTCATTCTCACTTTACACACTTCTCCACCGTTCAAGTCAAGAGTCATTACTCACTGCATGGCCTGTGTGTGTGTGTGTGTGTGTGTGTGTGTGTGTGTGTGTGAGTCCAGCCATGAACGCCGGTATACCCACTTCTTCAGCAGCTGAAAACACCTTCAAGAGTGGGGATGGCACTCAATATTTCCACCTACCATTTACTAACCGGGTAGAGCGAGTTATCCACACAATTCATTCAGTGCAATTCTACCCATATTTTTGTATCACTTGAAATATACGTTATCTACTGATGATCTAACTTATTGAGTTCACTCTGTCATTTTGTAAAAGATTAATCACTTAGACTATAATTTCCTTGTGATTTGCTCTTATGTTTACAACACTGACAGAAACTGTTCTACTCTCCCGAAGTCTGAGTTGATAACATGGTCATATCACTGTCAGATCCGTCTTCTAATTCGCTTTGAACTCTGCTTCATCATCAAGTATCAGAGTAACACATCACACACCAGTTGCGCTGCACCATATATGTCCCGCGTCTTGCCCCCAGCGAGGTCATGGTAAAACTGAGGATGTTAACCTGGTCTTAAGAGGGTGGCCAAGGCCAGAGCAAAAGGGTTCATGAACCGTTCGTTTGGCTCACTCGCTACTGACATGTAAAACCCTCACCAACGCGTCGATGTCTTCATTTTCTATTGCAACTAAATGTATGAATTGATGGACTTATCTTCAAATGTTAATTTTCTATCAATTACCTGCGGCAGGTTTATGTCTACGGACTCCTACCGACGGGAACACCAGCATAACAGTGGGTGGTGCAATGGTCATTTGACTACGACACCGTGGCTGGTGCACCCCTGTGGCTATGGCGAGTACCTGACACCCTGGGTGAGCTGTGGTTAGGCTGATGATGGTGACGTCACGTGTTAGCGGGGATGGGGTGTATTCAACGAGGTGTGTCAGCTAGATGCTAAAAGTACAGTACCTAATGGATTCTGATATTCATAGGCATATGTATTAAGAAGAATGGTGAATAGCGTGAAAATATTGCAAATGTATATAGTGATCAATAAAGAATATGGGGGAAACATTATTGTCCATTAAAACTGGCTATCAGTGCTTGGATATACTGCACCACAGTGACTGTAGAGAATTGTGAACGATCGGTTGAAACCAGTGCATTATAGAGTGGCTGGTAAACAGCATAGTGAAAATACTAGTGAGGAATAAGGTGAAGCACTGCACTATTCTTATGTATAAAGGAAGTGATGTGAAATATGGTGAAACTCCTGTAGTGCATAATGATGATGGATATCGTGAATGAAATATAGCAGTCAGAAATTCATGCAGTGCACTTAGGGGAGAAAGACTACCGCCCACGTATCCCCTGCGTGTCCCTTAAGGCGACTAAAAGGGACGGGAAAGGGAGTCTGGAAATACCCCCCCCCCCCCCCCCCCTTCCTCCTGTAAATCTTTCCAAACGAAGTGACGAAGGAGGGAGTCAAGTGTGAACTTTTTTCCTTCAAGGTTGAGTCACCTGTGCTTGATGCTACCCCCCTTTCGCGGGAAATGGCAAACATGCATGAAAAAAAAACAAAAACAATGAATAGTGTGTGATTAATTGGAAATTTTGTAGAAGTGTTACTTATTGAAGATCTTGTCACTCGCGACCGACGTCTGTCACACCTTAACACTCGTTAGACGGCTGAAGACAAATAACAAAATCGGTCATCTATCATCGTGGGGTTTTTTTTTTGGACATTTTTCAACGAGTTTTAGGTCTTATCCTGAAGCCTGACAATCACATTTCAAGTTATTCCAGGCTATGTTGGACCTGGGAAACTTGACCACTTTCTGGGTTTGAATCCTATATTGTTCGGTCTACTTTTATTCACATATATCCACGCACATTAATGCTATTATAGCGGCTACTAGATGTATATATACACTCAAAATGCCGAAGCAGATGTCCTACACTCCACTGCACTGCTCCCTCCAAAGCTTGTATGTTGATTTGATATAAGACAATGGATAATGTACGAAAGACTAGATATTTTCGTGATGAAAGTAACCTGTCATACAGCCCCTAACCCTAAACATAGTTGAGATATATCATCTTATCAACAATATATCCCTAACCCTCGTACCTTACTAAACCCTTACTTACCAGATACCCATTGCCCTAGCTGAAAACCTCCACACGGAAGATCTTATCGTGTAATCGATTTCCATAACCTTCCTTCATCCTGGGGACATTCAGAGGTACAGACGAGAAATCTGAGTAGTACCAAAAGAGTGAGAATGGCTACGAGGCTGATGCCAGTCCGACGGTGTCTAAATAAAATGCTGGAAGAAACTAGAGCCAGATGTTGGCATGGCAAAATCCATCAGAAAACTTATCATTAAGGCTACAGAAATACTATGAGTAACAGTTAAGAAGAATAGAAGGCCTGTCTAAGAAAGAACTATATGCGAAGTTCAGCTTCTTGCATAATACACTATCACCTTTTGCCATTCTACTCTAAACCTCTCCAGGCATTTCTTAACACAAGTTTGTTTTCCTAGCTCTCTCACTCTCACCCCTCTCTTCTCAACGACACTGTTTTCTTCCCTCCGAAATGGTAATACAATTAGTGATAATAACATTAATAATAATAATAATAATAATAATAATAATAATAATAATAATAATAATAATGATACTACTATTACTACTACAACTAATAATGATAATGATGATAATCATAATTAGCTAAGCAAACGAAATACAAAAAATAGTAATAATAATAATGATATAATGATAATGATTATAATCATAATTAGCTAAGCAAACGAAATACAAAAAAATAGTAATAATAATAATTATAATAATGATAATGATTATAATAATGATGATAATGATGATAACAATAATGATGGAAAAATGATAATAATTGATAATAATAATAAAATAATAATAATAATAATAATAATAATAATAATAATAATAATAATAATAAGCGACACGTACCTTACCTGATACCTGACGAGGGAGGCCCAGTGGTTGTTCCTGTGGAAGATAAAATTGCCTGTATTTCTGTCTTTGAAATTATACAATTAATTGTTCAGTGTCTGAAATAGGATAGGGGCCTTCCTGACTGCAAGAACTAATCTGCTATTAAAAGGTGAAATGTTGATGTAAATGGATTATAGTCTAGCATAAGAATATAATGAATCTATGCGAAAACAGATAGTACGGAGAGGTATGAGTGAGAAAGACGGACCAAGAATAAGATTTTATTAATGTTGTATGGTAATGTGTGGTTCTTGAAAGAGGATTCGTCGTATCATGTGAATTCATGCTGTTCAATGAAAAATCTCGAGCACACACACACATACACACACACACACACACACACACACACACACACACACACACACACACACGCGCGCGCGCAGGTTTTCTCTTACGCATAGAGACTTGAATACGACACCATATTTACAGTTATTAATCTTCTTTTTATGTTCTCTAATTTTTCTCAATATTGTTCTTCCATTAGGTTGGTGCTCAAACACCAGTTGGCCTAAACTATCCATCTTATTTCAATCAAGCTTTCGCCCTTAGAGAGGCATCGTCAGGAATCTACAAAAAAAAAAAAGAGAGAAACTGCGCCATGTGATGTTTTTCTGTCGTTCTCCTGAAATGTATTGATCCGGTTGTGCCAAGGGCCACGTGTAACTGAATGGCGAGTGATTTCTTGAGCGAACGTCAACAAAGATGCCTCGTAGGTGAACAGAGCAGATCATTTTTTCTTCATGCTTGTGTGCGGGTGTCTTTTGCATCGCAGATGTGTGCCATAACCCTGATCATCAAGGAGAGCCTACAAAGCCTGCAATCTTTGGGTCTTAGGATGGAGACCAAGACAAGAGCGGGGCCCCACACATCTATGCTGCAGCGGCTGTGCAAGGCAAAGCTCGTGATTGGTTGAATAGCAAAAGATGATCGATGTCTTCTGCCGCGCCCATGGTGTGCGGGGAGCTGACAGATCATGTCAGTGACTGTTACAGCTGAACTGGTGCTTCCAGTCCGGCAAGGTATGTTTTTTACGAGAAAGAAGTGGGTTTTGAGCCATGCGAATAAACCATCTGCTATACGCCTGGTAACTCACCGCGAAGGATATCTTGTTCTGGAACGTCTAGACTCAATTTTTCCTAGAATCAGAGGACGAACAAGTTGATGAAATATGTGATACATGTGAGCCACCAATATCAATTAATCTTGATATCGCACCTGACATGACGTCTGCTAAACCACAAAGGATCATGCAGAATGAATTAAGCAATCTGGGCGGAGATCTGGAACTGTCGAAAAGTAAGGCAAAAGTGTTGGGCTCGAAACTGCAACAGTAGAATGTCCACGATGAAAATGTGACAGAAAGGTAACCGTCTATCCCTTAAGAAGGAAGATAACCTCCTCACCTGCAACGATGTAGTAGGTCTGATGTTAGCCCTCAATATCAACTATAACCTTGAGGAGTTGAAGACTCTTAATAGATTCATCAAAGTTGAGTCTAAAAACCGTTATGCTGCCTGATAGCAACGTGTTGCCGTCAATTCCAGTTGGTCATGCAGTCCATACGAAAGAATCATATAATAACCTGAAGCATCTTTGAACTGGTTAACCTACAAGAAATACCAATGACGAACTTTGTAGTGATATGAAGGCTGTTGCTATCTTGCTTGGACGGCAGTAGGCTTATACAACGTTTTACTGTTTCTTGTGTAAATGGGACAGTCGAGCAAAGGCTTCCCATTACAACAAGAGGGACTGGGCTTTCCAGCAGTCATTGGAACTAGGAACAAAGAACGTACTGCACCTACCGCTGGTAGAATGCAGCAAGATTTTGCTACCGCCTCTGCACATGAAACTGGGACTCAGGAAGAACTTCGTTATGTCTATGGGTAAAAATGAGACAGCGGCGTTTAGTTACGACGGTAGGAAGTTTCCAAGGTTCAGTGAGACGAAACTCATGGAGAATCTTCTTTTTTTTTTTTTTTGTCGTTCCACAGATTTACAAGTTCTTCAGAGACAGGACGTTCGACTTCATCCTCAGTGGTGACGAGAATACATCGTGGAACGCTTTCCGCCTGGTAGCAGCCAACTTTCTATGACATATCAAGACTGACAACTACAAGGAAACATGCAGAAAACTTGTTGCCCTCCTGAGCAAAAATGGGCGGCAACATGTCTTAAGAAAATACACATTTTCTCCAGTCTCATCTGGGTTGTTCTCTGACCAATTACGGCGCAGTGAATGATGAGCACGGCAATCGTTTCCATCAAGACATCACGACGACAGATGAAATGGTTCCAGGGCAAATGGGGTTCTGCGATGTTAGCGGTCTAGTATTGCTGAACGGTAATGAGAGATGCTCCAAGACTTCAATACATGCAACAGGCGAAGAAGCGTCGTGTTCCATCGAGGTAAACCAGTGGCTGTACCATGTGTCATCAGGACGGTGTATAATACATGGAAAACGGTAAGATTGTGTGCATTTTCTTATAAACCGTAGCCAGTCGAGCGTTCCCATGGAATTTTTCTTTTTCAGCGTCCCAAAATCTGTAAAGGGAAACACACACACATCAATCTGCGAGACATGAAATTAGCCAAAATCTGTAGATCAATGACACTAGTGCCCGAGAAGCCTTTGGAACAGAGTCCTCATTAGGATTCTTGTAAGCTTGCCTTCCATCACAGCCACAGGGACGGTTGACAACGTAGCACCTCTGTTGAACCCTAGGACTTACGGCGTTTCTACTCATTTTTCCTCTAGTTTTCAAACATTTATTTCGATCATCTTAATCCCACGTACCCTCCAATAAATTCCTCTCTAACCCTTCACCTCCTGGCGACCCGTATTTCTCGTTAACACTCAAGAAGGATACTCATACCTTCCTCACCAGGCCACACGGACCTGAACCGCTGATGATCAAGTGTCAGGTCTTAATGACTCGTTTTGGCTGATGTGCGCGTCACGGATCTTGGTTTAATGGCCACTTCCCTACTGATAACTATCAAAGTACAATATCATGCACTGTATATGCCCGACTGGTTTATGAATCAAATACATATATTTCTACCCCTTTACCAGACAAAGACCAAAATCGCCAGATAATGAAATAGAAAGGTGATAGGCATCGGTTGTAGAATATGTTGTTTCCTTTCACGTACTGGCCCGACCCAGACTAGCGTAAGATTGCTAAATACTCGATTGGTCACACACTTTAAAGCTACATTTAATATTTGGGTTCATAAGTTAGCGCAAGGTGAGCACCTCTTGTTTCACGATACTTAATGCCAAAGTCCAAAGTCAACCACCACCACCGCCGTGTCAAACTCGTTACTGAGTGTCTAAGTTTGTTCGACTTTGGGATTATAGCCAACTTGCTTGACTACCGCTCTCACTAAGGCCATTCGAGAGAGAGAGAGAGAGAGAGAGAGAGAGAGAGAGAGAGAGAGAGAGAGAGAGAGAGAGAGAGAGAGAGATTTCACTGGACAAGTCAAAGAAATTGTTGTTGATGATGACGTTTATGTCTTTTGAAAAAAGAAGTTGAGAGGCTTTCCATGAGTCAGGTAGGAGAGTGCAGGAGACAATATATATATATATATATATATATATATATATATATATATATATATATATATATATATATATATATATATATGTACTTTCTAAGATATGATCATATGACTCATGATGATAAAGTTCTCTAACCTATGGAAACTTTGGCTTTCTAGTCAAACTATTTCAATCTTTACTGAAACTAACAGGAGACCATGACACTGAAATCCTCATAAAACTTAAATGTGATGATTTAGCGAACGCAAGGAATATAGGATTTCATATTAACATACATAGTTCATGCTAATGGAACTAATGATTCATATATTGAATAAGGGCAAGAATGGATATAAATGCATGTCTTGGTGTTTACAGTTAAGCGTAAAGATAATCAGATCTAATATTAAGAAGAATTTGTATACTGAGTCGAATTTTAACATATACTACACATTTTTACCAGGCGCGGCAAAAGAAAAGAATTTTTTTTGGGTTAATGTAACAAAAAAATCGCAATTCAGATGGGAGCTAACATGACGACAAATACAATTCTTCCCGTGTAGACTTGAGCGTAAGGACCTGGTACCAAAGTGTAATAAAGAGTGGTCTATAATCACATCTATCCAATACCTTCCTACAACGATAGATAGTAAAGGAGAAGAATAGCTGGGACAGATGCTTAGAGCAAATTCGTACATGTCATGAATCAGGTGGACGGAGTGAACTGCGCATACCTGTAATGAACACAATGATGTAGGAAGCAGTGGGGAAAGAGCGGAAAAAATACAGTAAGGGATGAAATAAGTCGATGAGGTACACAGATCAATGCTCAACACTTATCATTATTACCGTCCTGTACACCCTCTGGTTCATATAGGTTCATTAACGAACCTATAAAGGAATTATCAAAGACACATTCGCAAGTATCGGAGATGACCACTAGGTACTGCCTCCCTCACCAGCATCCTCTCTATCTGTACTGTTAAGCCAAACGGAACTTAATTCCAAACTGCTTATGAGTAGCGGTATTCTTTAGTGTCAAACAATCCAGAGTGAATAAAACTCGTGTATATATATATATATATATATATATATATATATATATATATATATATATATATATATATATATACATATATATATATATATACATAATCGAACCATGATCTCAAGTGAAACTTTATTGCTACATGTTAGCAGATATTGTATTCGTAGTGGTAACCCATCACTTAAATCATAATCAATTTCTTTAAGAGGTTGCTTGTGTCATTCTAGGTTCGGTATACGAAATTCTTCGCAATATATATGAATAGTTTTATTCAAACTTACGAAAAAAAAATATCAAGATTTACTTTAAAGTGACTGACACCCTAGCTCAGCAGATCCATTTACACACTGATAGAATCTTGACAGAGCTTCACGATTCGGCAGATGGCGTACCCGTAAACGTAAATGCAATTCCCTTGCCGAAAGAGCGAGATGAATTTCTATTTGGACTTCTTGATGATATATCTACAGTAAAAGCTAAATATTTATCCACGTTTGTCAGTCTTCTGTCGAGTATGATATGTATAGCCAGATGTTTCAGAACATGACTGACGGTACGATAACCTCAAGGCATGTGTGTTAAATAAAGAGATTATCTCATCCCACAAAACTTCAACATAAATCGTACAAAATGTTGCTACAAGACCTAAACTCTTGTATGCACTTCTCTTCGCATCTTCTGTGCCTCTTAAGACCAAGATCGACCTCGATTCAAGAACAGTAACAGTAACACTGTTTGATTTATCAAACAGTGAATCGTAGTTGTTTCTAAATGAGCCAACCACCCCTTTAAAAGCTTGCCACATTGGTTCAGCCGTGTTACTCATCCAGGTCAATCCACATTCACTATAAAGCCCTTTATCACTTCTCCATATACTGGTGACTTCATAACACCTTACAAATAGCAAGTGGTTAACAGAAGGTTGCAGAAGCGTCCTTGTCTAATAATGTGTATCTCTAAACACTGACTTGACTTATCAAGTAGGTGACTTATGAAGCCTTTCTTATGAAAGACGGAGGAAAGACATGATCAAGGGCATTGATACCGACAACAGTAATGGGCCTGTTTAGGAGTAAACAGGAATCGAGTACTCTTCAAGTGACGACAGACTATCTCACTCCCTAAAGAACAACAAACTTAGGAATCAGAAAACACGATACATGAAGAGATACAGAACCTCGAATGATATCTGTGGATGAATGATGAAATATATATATATATATATATATATATATATATATATATATATATATATATATATATATATATATATATTTTTTTTTTTTTTTTTTTCATACTATTCGCTATTTCCCGCGATAGCGAGGTAGCATTAAGAACAGAGGACTGGGCCTTTGAGGGAATATCCTCACCTGGACCTCTTCTCTGTTCCTTCTTTTGGAAAATTAAAAAAAAAAAAAACGAGAGGAGAGGATTTCCAGCCCCCCGCTCCCTTCCCTTTTAGTCGCCTTCTACGACACGCAGGGAATACGTGGGAGGTATTCTTTCTCCCCTATCCCCAGGGAATATATATATATATATATATATATATATATGTATATATATATGAAACAGTCAATCACTGAGGTTCTAACGTTCACACAACAGCTGCAGGATATTGTTTTCGTCTGTTGCTTGCTGCTGAACGCGGTCAAAGGAGGAGGAAAGCATATAAAGAACCTAAACCCAAAAGGAAATTCTCGTTATTTTAATAGAGAATATAAAGAAGTACAACGAAGAGCTATATTCTCGATGAAGTTAATGGGTGAAGCGTTCAGCTGTATCATAACTATACAAATAACATATAAACGGATGATCGTCTCTCTCTCTCTCTCTCTCTCTCTCTCTCTCTCTCTCTCTCTCTCTCTCTCTCTCTCTCTCTCTCTCTCTCAGCCTGTAAAAATTAATCATACATCAATATGGCCAGTGCAGTAGGGAACTGACGGACTTCTTTGGAATGAGAAGTTCCGCGACTGCAATGTACTCCATTTCCTCTGCTGAAGAAGAGAGATCCATCTATGTGTTCCTTGTTAATGGATGTGCTGCAGCCTTGAAGATGTAGAAACCCTCTATCGCTGCCATGGATAAGGCACCGAAACCAGAGCACACTGACCACAGCCAAGCTTCATAGACCCCTCCTTAGATCCCCTTACCGCTTCGCATGCCATGGTTAGCTCACTAATAAGTCAATCTATCCTATGCACGCCTCACACCCTCCTGCATATTCAAGCCTAGATTATTCTCATCCCTCTATCTCGCCACGGTCTTCCCCTGCTCCTTAATCCTCCACATCTGACACATATCCCCTCTTAGTCATCCTCTCCTTTTCATCCTCTTCATATGCTCACATCCTTTCAGCACATCCTCTTCAGCTTTCTCAAACTAATTTCACTAGCTATCATAATTGTCTCTTATTCTATCACTTTAACTCAATCAACCTGATCCCAGGCCACAAGTTGTCCTCAAGCATTTCACTTCCCAAAAAATACACCCTTTTCAGCACTTATGGTATAGATAGCCCACACCTCGTATGTATATAACCCCGTTGGGGCTATTGTCCCATTAAAACACACCCATCTTCGTCCTAACGAACAGAGCTCTCTATTACCACACACTCTTCAATCCTCACACGACCTTCGCTACCTCACCTATCTAACGGTTTATTTCGGCCCCCATGCTCCTACCCGCTGTCATGTCCACTACCAGGCATCTTAAGACACTCCACTTCCTCTAGGTTCTTTACAGAGAGTGGCAGCCTCCAAACGACCTGTCTCTCTCTCCCGTGTTAAAATTCATAACATTCATATTCGAAGAAACGGGTGGATTTGTATGTGGCATGAACGGATCTGGAGAGAGCATATTGATAGGGTTGGTAGAGATGCCTTGTGGAAGGCGTGAAGGTCTGGGGAGTGATCAAGCGGACGCGTCATGCCCCGGCGGACAACACAGTTATACCCAGACATGTATGTATGTGCATTAGATTAATTCAAACCTGACAAAAACGCAGCGATCGATATGAAGGCGATCCGGGTCGTGCCAGCAGAGGAAAAAAAGTAAAGGGATCTAATTAGAATATTCGAACTCATTTATATATTTCTCGGCTTATTCATCTACGTGTTATTTAAGCGGCGGGAATAATCAAAGTGCCATAAATGTGTCATATTTTTGTTGTTGTTGCTCCTGGTTTACGGTCATAGTGATAGTTCGTTGACTGTGTGTGTGTGTGTGTGTGTGTGTGTGTGTGTGTGTAAGACAGTCGTCGTGATGTTGATGTTGCATGATAGCAGCGATCACTCAGGCTTGTGTTTCTTACCTCATGACTTATGGGGAAAATCTTCGCTGATAATGTATTAGTGTACAGCTGGTATACTTTAGTTGTTCATTTGACTTTACATATTCATGTGCATATATATTGGGAAAACTATAAATGTATGTAATAATACTGTATGCTTTATACATTTCTAATCACACACACACACATGTATATATATATATATATATATATATATATATATATATATATATATATATATATATATCATAAAAACTCATAATTCAAGCATATGCAAGTAGACACATGTAGCCAGCCACCAGCATATACATAAATCACACGATCTGTCTTCACATAAGGGAGCATGAAAAGTGTGATTATCATCTATGACACACCAACTGGATCATGTAATGCTTGAGCTTGATTACGTGTTGAAAGAGGATATACAGAGACCTGTGATGAAACGAGTCTAAGAAAATAATATATAATCATAGAAAGAGCAGGATTTTCGAAAGCAAATTTTATTGTAATGTAAACTGTGTAAGGGAGTTTAATGGCCTGGAGCCAGGGCATTATGGGATGAATTTCTGTGAAATTTTCAGAGAATGAATATAAAAATAAGTACATTTAGCATCAAAGGAAAGGCTGAAAAAAACGAGATGGATGTGGTTCCGTTAAAACGTCAAAAAGCTTAGGGAAATACAGTGGAGGAGACAATAGGCGACATCGTAGCCAGCCAGCATTTGAAAGGCATATGAAACCATAACGAATAAAGGACAAGGAAAGCAAAAGAGAAATTCTGAAAGAACAAAAGAAAACTTGTCTCCAACTTTAACCTATGAGATCCTCGCTTGCATCTAGAACTAAATCCCATCTGTTCTGGTCCTGGGTAGGTTTCTCAAACATTTATAATGGGGCACTATCACGCAAATGTAGGTATAGTCCTCATCCGGAAATAGAGAGGGAATGTCCCCTCACTCAGATAACGCTACTTTAAATCTTCCATTATGATCGAATCGGGTTCATTACAAAATTCTGATAGCTGATCATCTGATGTCCGTTGTGGGGAAGCTTATAAACTATTCCTAGTTTTATTTTCTCATGGTGTTTATTTGTAATTTTTTACGAATATAAAGTCAGTGTTATCCACGAGTACACCGTCTTCCATCATAGAATTAAAAATGAGCTTTAACAAAGAGTAAGATACCACAACCATCTTCATTTCCCCCAGTCACTGTCAAAGAGAGTGTACCCTGGAATGACGTCATCCAGCACCTCTTTCTAAAGGCTCGGGCAGCGCGAAGTCGCGCTAGATCAGTAGCAGGGTTATGTAGACTCCTTTGTTGTGAGAAAATCTTTTACAAGACTGTATTTCCAACGATGCAGTCTAGCCCAAGTTAACCCTTCACTTTCATGAGAGAGAGAGAGAGAGAGAGAGAGAGAGAGAGAGAGAGAGAGAGAGAGAGAGAGAGAGAGAGAGAGGTGTATCAATACTAATACATATATGACGACGAAAACACAGTCTCAATATAATATATGCATCAAAAACCACAGGAGCAGAGAAAGAAAATCTGCAAGATCCTACGTATACTACATCGTCAGGCGAAATAACGAGCTGGGTACATCAGACAATATACACAGGGGAACACGCACATAGGCCATGGTGAGGTGATCTGAGGTTACCTGGGGTTAGGAGATTCGTACCTGACCCGGGGTCACGCTTGCAAATTCATTTTACAAATCGGTGCTAAGTTCATGACGGGTATGACCTGCAGAAGGCATTTGCTGACGTGACCTCAGGTTGACAGGCCAGGTTAGGTAGGAGTTTCCCACTCCCAGGTCACCTCACCATGACCCCTGTGTGTGTGCTCTCTCGTGTATATTGTCTGATGTACCCAACTCCTGTTACGTTGCCTGGACACGTAATAAACGAAAGATCATATAGATCTTTTTTTCCCGTTGCTCCCGAGACTTTGTTTTCATCATTATGGACGTGTTCGTGTTTATACCTTCACAATGAAACGAAGATTTTACCCAGTACAGACCCACCTGAACATGCCCGGCGCCCAGTTCTATGCAACAGCATTACAGCCATCCCTGCAAAACCACTCTGTAACTAACCACCAACTCCCAGGTGAAATGTAAAGCTTATTACTGTCTCACGCATGAAAACATCTACTCACAGATTCCCCCCCCCCCCCCCCCATTGACACATACAACACTTAACGATACACATACATAAAGAAATAACCTAATAAGACTTTTCACTCGCAGTGTAACCTCAAGCAGATGGGGGTCCAGTAAAACACACACACACACACACACACACACACACACAAGGTATTGCCAAGAAAAGACGGACAAATTCATTTAATGATCGCAGCCACACAATGTAATATGCACCATAAACAGCGCCTCCGTATTCAAAGCAATGGTCCAAAGACCATTCCGAAGTATCCCCTGACTGCTTCATATGCCCTGGTTTAGCCCATTGACAGTAAGTCGCCTCCTGAAAACCACATCGCTCTGATTTGCTTTATCCCATGCTTGCCTCACACCCTCTTGCACGTACAGAGTGTGATCACTTACCTCATCTTTCGCACCAACTTTCCACCTCCTCATCTTCGGTATTCCCTTTTTTCTCTTTGTTCCCTCCATTTCCAACACTTATACCCTCACCGTCTACCTTTCCTCACCCGTTCCTTATGTTCAAACCATTTCGGCACACTCTCTTAAACTCTCTCATACATACTCTTCATGCTACCGCAACACACTTTTATCTATCATTCTTCATTCGATCAGACTCTCAAACATTTCATTGCCACAACATCCACCCTCTTCCATACCATATTTCTTTTCATCCAGGACCTGTGCCTCGCATCCATACAATACAGTCGGGACATGACAGCAAGAGATTGCATGTGAGCGAATGCTGGCCTTTCTTCTTCTGTTCCTGGTGTTAGCTCACTAACGCAGGAGACGGCGAACAAGTACTCCTCCATAAAGCTTCCTGCGGTCTGAGGCTGCACTACTTCTAGCAGTAAGTAGATGTAGACTCCTCTGGAGTGAGAAGTTCTTTGACCAGACTTTACTTCTGATGTTGTAGCCTCACCAAGGGTGACTTTACACTCGCAATGCATCCTTGCGTAGACGGAGTCCAATAACGTATATACATATATATATATATATATTATATATATTTATATATTTATTTATATTTATATTATATTTCTTCTTTCAACTATCGCCATTCCCGCATTAGCGAGGTAGTTTAAGAACAGAGGACTGGGCCTTTGAGGAATACCCCACCTGCCCATCTCTGTTCCTTCTTTGGAAAATTGCAAAAAAAAAGAAAAAAAAAAAAAAAAGTAAGAGAACACTGTCGTGAAAAAAGTATGAAGTTAAAAACCACCTTTGCGGAACGTCATGATTTAGTTTCTAATCCATTACAGTCTCGCTTTCACATCCCTGCCAATTGAATGACATAGAGCCGAGAGCCAAGGTTATTTTATACATCTTCCTCTGACACGCCTCCCGTTACCTGACCTATCTGACACATATATCCTGCCTGGTGATTAGTACCCATCACTCTTCCTAGCCAAGTGCAATTTACATCTTTGCTTACCAAGCATATTTTTGTTAAGATGTTAAGTTAATATTACAGTTGATTACAGATCAGAACAGTCGGATGAGGTCACTCAATCACTTGCTGTCAAAATTATTTCACTAATCATCATCTCTATATTATATACATCATATACTATAATAATTGTTGGTCCTTTCCTTCACTCACGTTTTGCATCCGAGATAAGGCTTGTGACTACACAACACTGTATTCAGGCTCCCAAAATTTTCGCCCCCTCCCCCACCCTATGATCCACTTCCGCTTCCATGGTTCCATCCGCTGACAGATCCACTCCCAGATATCTAAAACACTTCACTTCCTCCAGTTTTTCTCCATTCAAACTCACCTCCCAATTGATTTGACCCTCAACCCTACTGTACCTAATAACCTTGCTCTTATTCACATTTACTCTTAACTTTCTTCTTCCACACACTTTACCAAACTCAGTCACCAGCTTCTGCAGTTTCTCACATGAATCAGCCACCAGCGCTGTATCATCAGCGAACAACAACTGACTCACTTCCCAAGCTCTCTCATCCCCAACAGACATCATACTTGCCCCTCTTTCCAGGACTCTTGCATTTACCTCCCTAACAACCCCATCCATAAACAAATTAAACAACCATGGAGACATCACACACCCCTGCCGCAAACCTACATTCACTGAGAACCAATCACTTTCCTCTCTTCCTACACGTACACATGCCTTACATCCTCGATAAAAACTTTTCACTGCTTCTAACAACTTGCCTCCCACACCATATATTCTTAATACCTTCCACAGAGCATCTCTATCAACTCTATCATATGCCTTCTCCAGATCCATAAATGCTACATACAAATCCATTTGCTTTTCTAAGTATTTCTCACATAACGTATATACATATATATATATTTTTTTTTTTTTTTTTTTTTTTTTTTTTTTTTTTTTTTTATACTTTGTCGCTGTCTCCCGCGTTTGCGAGGTAGCGCAAGGAAACAGACGAAAGAAATGGCCCCCCCCCCCATACACATGTACATACACACGTCCACACACGCAAATATACATACCTACACAGCTTTCCATGGTTTACCCCAGACGCTTCACATGCCTTGCTTCAATCCACTGACAGCACGTCAACCCCTGTATACCACATGACTCCAATTCACTCTATTTCTTGCCCTCCTTTCACCCTCCTGCATGTTCAGGCCCCGATCACACAAAATCTTTTTCACTCCATCTTTCCACCTCCAATTTGGTCTCCCTCTTCTC
This sequence comes from Panulirus ornatus, assembly GCF_036320965.1. Lineage (NCBI taxonomy): Eukaryota > Metazoa > Arthropoda > Malacostraca > Decapoda > Palinuridae > Panulirus > Panulirus ornatus. The sequence goes on from NC_092241.1 coordinate 28,002,754, forward strand.
CTCGTTCCCTCCACCTCCGACACATATATCCTCTTGGTCAATCTCTCCTCACTCATTCTCTCCATGTGCCCAAACCATTTCAAAACACCCTCTTCTGCTCTCTCAACCACGCTCTTTTTATTTCCACACATCTCTCTTACCCTTACGTTACTTACTCGATCAAACCACCTCACACCACACATTGTCCTCAAACATCTCATTTCCAGCACATCCATCCTCCTGCGCACATCTCTATCCATAGCCCACGCCTCGCAACCATACAGCATTGTTGGAACCACTATTCCCTCAAACATACCCATTTTTGCTTTCCGAGAGATAATGTATATATATATATATATATATATATATATATATATATATATATATATATATATATATATATATATATATTCTTTCTTTTCTTTCAAACTATTCGCCATTTCCCGCATTAGCGAGGTAGCTTTAAGAACAGAGGACTGGGCCTTTGAGGGAATACCCTCACCTGGCCCAATTCTCTGTTCCTTCTTTTGGAAAATTGCAAGAAAAAAAAAAAAAAAAAAAAGTAAGAGAACACTCTGTCGTGAAAAAAGTATGAAGTTAAAAACCACACTTTGCGGAGACGTGATGATTTAGTTTCTAATCCAATACAGTCTCGGCATTTCACAATCCCTGCTCAATTGGAATGACATGAGAGGAGAGAGAGCCAGGTTATATATACATCTTCCTCTGACACGACCTGACCCGTTACCTGACCTATCATGACACCTTACTCTGCCTGGTGATTAAGTAACCCCATCCACTCTTCCTAAGCCTGAAGTGCAATTTTACATATTTCTTAACCTAATTGCATATATATTTGTTAAGATGTTAAGGTTGAAAATATATAAAGTTGATTACAGACTCAGGAAGAGTGGATGAGGTCACTCAATCACTTGGCTGTATATATATATATATATATATATATATATATATATATATATATATATATATATATATATATATATATATATATGACTTAGGTCTCTGTTTCTCACGTTATTCCAACCGAGAAGGGCTTGTGAAAAACAGACACTGTATTGGATTGGAAATAAAGTAGTTACACCGCATTACATTAAGATGAATTCATCAAAGTTAAAACGGTATGTTGTAGTTGGCAGCAGATACACACAAACGCACACCAAGGATTCTGTTTGAATTTTACCAACAACAACGTCTAAATACCCTATTGTTTTATGCAGGTACAGTTAATCTATACAATATTCCTTATGTTATATAAACACAAAATAAGAGCAACGTCCGTAGGCTGTTTTAGTGTTATTTGCTATTGTTCTTTATGAATATTACGACGCTCATTTCGGAACAAATACCCTTGAAAAGAAATAAGGGAGGTTTCCACTGAATTACAGCCAAATTGTTCTTTCAATGTCTTCATTTAGTAATTCGCGAGGTAAAGTTTAGAACATTTTGTAGAAATCCACTTCACGATGTCTACAGCGTTTTGGCCATTTTGTATATCATCACAAGTGTAGCAGTCGAATTCAATTAAGATTCGTCTCTTCGATGTATATCAACTGACTGTCATATTTCTCTCTTGTGTCTCCCCTGATGATGTGATTATTACAAGAAAGTGCACTTGGGAACTTATCGTCTTTCATTTTCTCCGTAGACTCATAGGAATACATATATATATATATATATATATATATATATATATATATATATATATATATATATATATATATATTTTTTTTTTTTTTTTTCAAACTATTCGCCATTTCCCGCGTTAGCGAGGTAGCGTTAAGAACAGAGAACTGGGCCACTGAGGGAATATCCTCACCTGGCCCCCTTATCTGTTCCTTCTTTTGGAAAATTAAAAAAAAAAAAAAAAAATTGAGAGGGGAGGATCTCCAGCCCCCCGCTCCCTCCCCTTTTAGTCGCCTTCTACGACACGCAGGGAATACGTGGGAAGTATTCTTTCTCCCCTATCCCCAGGGATAATATATATATATATATATATATATATATTTTTTTTTTTTTTTTTTATACTTTGTCGCTGTCTCCCGCGTTTGCGAGGTATATATATATATATATATTCAAAGCAATCTCGAGCTTCATTACACCACAAGGCTGCATTATGCTGGTGTTTGATGGAGAACCTGGAGATCCTTGCCTCACGTATAATTCATCAGTGATGTTAGTCAGTGGCGAGAGCGTGCCGGACCCTGTCACCCGCCGCTGGCCAGGTGGGGCTAAGGAACATGGGCTCGTGCCAAGGTATACCCCACCTGGCTCGGGGAAGGCATGGGCCACGCGGTACGCCAGCGGGTACTAAGGAAGGCGGAGGACCAAGGGCAGAGAGAGAGAGAGAGGGACGGTGGACGACATCTAGACACGTGTGGGGCCGACGAACCAGGTAGACGAGTCCATCCCAGAAGATGGTACATGTCGTTAGGTACAGGGGGGGAGAGGACGGAGTGTGGGGTGACCACCTGCGCGGCCCCCACACGACATGCAGCTCCCTCCCTCATCAGGTTAATGACAGTCGCAGCCTATCCTGAGTGTTGCCAATGGACAGTGTTCGCGGATGGAGGAGTTTGTGGCTTGGCTGCTCACCTCGTGCGTGCTGAGCATGTAATAGTGTGTGTGTGTGTGTGTGTGTGTGTGTGTGTGTGTGCTGCCCTCGTACTGTGTATCAGGAGGAGTTTCTTGAAACACGAGAAGGAAAATGTGGGATACTTCCTTGCATGCATGTCAGAGTGAAACTCATCTCACTAGTGACATTCGAAACAGATTTACGTAATATGAAACACATCTGAGTTTATATGTATCAACTGAATTTATTCTTGTAAAGATATTTACGATCATTCAAGTGAGGGTGGGAGTGATGATCGGCTTCCTGTTCATTGCAGCAGCCAGTACGTACAGTCTAATGATGGAGCTAACTCGTGAGAGTGCACGAAGACAACTCTACCAAGGTCTAGCAACAAGTCGACGTTGCAGTCATTACCTCACTCTGCTTAACCCTTGACATTATACCGTCTTAAGTACCAGCTGACTGTACAAGCTTACATCATTATGCTTCTACCTCAGACATCAAACCGTCCAGCCACCAAGGTGACTTGAAGACATTACCTCATTAATGCCTCAGCCCTTGACATTATGTAAGCACTCCAGGCATCAGATGACTCTATTGCATGACCTCATTTTGCGCCACAACCCATCTCAAGACACCTGTTGACACTTCCACAGTACTTCACAATGCCTTTAACCCTTACCATTATGCTATTATGATGATGCGCGCACCGCCATCCCTTCATTAATCCTGACAGCAGCATTTTAAGCCACATAATTTGCCTTTCACTAATACACTATCTCTTAAGATATATCTTTTTATGAGCCGGTAAATAGTTATCTCGTAATGTATCTAAACTGACAATGGGGAAAAGAAAAAAAGAAATCATACTTCAGATTAATCATGCTGTAGCGAATAATGCTTAAAGGTTAAGTTGTAAACCATTGTGTGAACGTTTAATTTAACTCATAAAGTCGTATCTAATCTTTCGTATATTGAATGAAGGTTGTGTCCACCATGCAGTAGTTTAAATATAATATTTTTAGCATATCTTTTTGACATGAGTATTGATTACAAACTATTCTATTTATATCAATATTAGTTTCTGCGAACCAATATTATTATCGATCAAAAAATATGAGAGAGTTTAATTAAACAACAATATCGAAAAATATATCAGCAATCTAAAAGAAATATGAAGAAAGAATTAAATCATCCACCAATAATTCTAAAAGTTCAGGGTTTATTAAACTCTTGACAAATGTAAGTTCAATCGCTGAACAATAAATATTATGGATGGTACTGTGTACATACAATTTTCCTGTCTTGAATGAGGGTTAGGTTGTGTGTGTGTGTGTGTGTGTGTGTGTGTGTGTGTGTGTGTGTGTGTGTGTGTATGATATCTATCTGCTCTGTATAACGAGGGAGCTTTACACTTGAACATTTTCCTTCATACAATTTCTTGAATTTATATATATATATATATATATATATATATATATATATATATATATATATATATATATATATATACGTATATATATCTGCATTCACCATGTCCTCATTCATTCTATTGCATTCATCCACCAATCTTATGCTATAAAAGTACTTCTTTACATCTTCTTTTAACAAGCTTCTTGCTTAATTTCATGTTAAGTCTTCTGGTTACTCTGTTCCTATCGATCTCGATGAAATGTTCACTATCCACGTCATCAATCTGTCTTTAAAACGTAAAAGTTGTGATCAATTAGCCCCGCACTCTTCTCTCTTCCAAGATCGGGAAAAAAATTAAAGCCTGTAGCCTTTCCTTGTAGTTTAGCGCTCTTAATTTTCACCTGTTTTCTTTCCTTGTTGCCCCCTTCTGGACCTTCTCTATCAGCTCTTTGTGCCTCTTTAGGTGAGGTGACCAATCTGAGAAGCATGCTAGTTGAGGCCTCGTGTATGATGTGAATGGCTTGCTAAATAATACCTCATCCAAAAACTTGAAAGCTTTTGTGTATGTGTTTAAGATGTGTTCGCCTCCCTTCACAGGGTTAGTCATGATTAAGATTTCCTAGTAAAATCTAAAATTACCTTAGAAAGATGTGCCTAACGAATACTCTTGGGATTAATTTTAGTATGTTAGTATTCTAGTATATCATAGTATGAAGTTGAAGATGGCGTGTGCTTGGGATGAGGTGGCATGCGAAGTGAGAAAGCCTTGGAAAATGGAATGATGAAAAGAGAGGAAGTAGTGAATGCCTTCTATTAGATAAGGTAAGGCAATGCAGCTTGGTAAATAGAATCTCAGTTGAATTTCTAGATAACAGATGGAAAAAAATATTGGTGCTTACTATTTTCGGGTAACTGAAGTTAATGTGGTCCAAGGTGACGCGGCTGCGGGCGGCCAGAACGCTTATATAATGCCTTATATAAACACAAGGAAGATCATAAAGAATGCTCAAATTAAACAGTTATAAGTCCATTAAGTACACCTGGTAAGGTGTACGAACAAATGGTGACTGAAGGTGGTAGTATACGCAGGAAAAGTGATTGAAAAGGAACACTGTGGCTTCAAGAGAGATAGAGTACTATGTGTGGACCAGCAATTTCCTTTTAAAGTTTTGTGTGAGAAATACTTGGAGAGAATGACACTCGCATGACTCATTGTGGTTCTGGATTTACAATGTGACAGGGTTTATAGTGAGGCCTGTAGACGTTACGAATGTATAGGGTAAATGGAAAATCACGAAACGCGGTTAACTGTTTATACCAGAAGAGTTAGGCATGACTTCGAGAAGGGCAATGAGAAGGGTGAGCGGTTTCTGGTGAAACTGGGTCTCCGCCAGGGTTGTGTGATGTCATCGTGGTTGTTATATGTGTTTATGGACGGGGTGACGAGGGAGGTAAACACTAAGGTCCTAGGCCGTGGGGCGAGTCTGAGGTATGCTACCACTCGGGAGGCATGGCAGGTGAATGACACGGATCTAGCTAGTGGTAGACTTCAGAGAAAAACTCCAAACGCTGGTGACAGAGTTTGAAGGTACAGTGTGAAATGAGAAAGTTTCGATTAAATGTGACAAAAAATATAATAGTAATGTGCAGCAGAAAGGTGAGGCAGCTTGATATGAGATCAACTTTGAATGGCGAGGACCTGGAAAAGTAGGGTGTTCTGGGCACCTAGAAATAGACGAGGAAGTGGATGGAACCATCATCTAGGCCTAAGTGGGTCATAGTACCTACATATCCATGAGTACCTACGACGAGATTCTGCACGGGACGGCTAGCGAGGGGCACTCAGCACTTGTCTTGCTTGTTGAATCATACTGTCTCTCTCCAGCTCTGCCGCTCTTGAATAATCATCTATCCGAAGTTAATCACGGAGTGACGTCAGTCAAGAGTCTGATGTTCATATATTTCTTTACTTCATGCATGTTTCTAGTTCATCCTGCTATCGCAATACTTAAGCCTTCATTTCTTCCTGTAGGACACTCATGTTTTCGTTTGATATCTCTTTAATCTGTTCTAAGAAAAATTCCCGACTTGATGAATCTGTTATCTTCGTTGTTAAGATGTTTTCAGATTTAAAACGTTACTCTTTATGCCTCTTATTTTTCATCATACATATACAACCATGTATCTCTACTCTCTTCTTTCCAGATTTCTGTTGCTCTTTATGCCTTGCATTTGTTACCACACAGACATATAACTTCATGTATTGACGCTGAACGACAATAAACGTAACGTATTCACTTTTGATAACAGGAGTTCAAATGCCATAACCGACTTACGGGGAATTAGATATACGCAAATGACTCCTAATGGGTTACTGAGGTCCAGCAAATTGCACTCAAGCCACTCCCAGCCAGAGAACGTGTTCTGTCTCAGAAGAAATGAAACTGACTCAGACGGATTGGAATGGGCCATGTCTAGCGTTGTAAGTGGCGCTTTTACATGATGGATCGTATTTTATTTCAGGAGACCGGGACGTGTTTAATCATATAAGCAATTATGCATGCTAATGTTGAGGATTAATTTACTTCTCTCCAGAGCAGATGGTTCAGATGGTGTTGGCTGAGTCTTACACATTATCATTCCTTGATGACCATCTTATGATTATTCTGTATAATGATTTGGACTACTTATTACAACCATCCAGTCAGACCGGTAACTGTATGGCGTTATCTATTCACTGGAACATCCGGGCACTCCTGTAGATAAATGAGTGTATCTGTGGTGTGAAGACACAGGCAGTACCTAGTTAACGCACGCCTGCTCGCTATCGTTGCCCAACTATGATCCTAGCGGAAAACAAGAGTCTTACATTTGATGTTAATTCTAATCTTTTGGAATCCATTTGTTCAACTTGGCTCTCTGACTTTACTCCACACACATGTATTTTTTTTTGGATACTCCTGACGTGTAGAATTTACTACATCATTTGGGTTTCTAAAAATTACCAACAAGCTACGACTTTTCACGTTTTAAACTTCAGCCTATAGCCGACCTCTTAATTGGTGCTACTAAAGCAATACCATGCAAAACTAGTATCAAGCAGCTATATAAGCGATTTCAATAAACGTTTTAAATAACATAAAAATTTGTACATAGCCATGCGTCAGCGAGCGATATATGACGATCAGTTTATCATTAATGTATCACTGACACACGTCATGTAAACTTAACGATCGTCATAGTAAAAAAAAAAAAAAAAAGATCGTTAATATTTATGATAGAGAAAAATATCTCGTCAGCTAAACATCTTAAAGCGAAAATACTCAGTCTGTCTCTAACACCCTAAGTCGCCCCCCCAACCCTCCGCCCCCAACCCCCCCCCCCACCCCCCGTGGAAAAAGCGAGATCTTAGTCCACGAAATTTTTTTTTTTTAATAACACATACGGAGAAGAGCGAAGTCATAGTCCTCGCTAAGTCTTAAGGATAAAAAATTTCACACGTTTGCCCTCCCGCCTGGCCACTTTACATGGTATATGATCTACCGTTACTCAGTATGTGCTTACTGCGTGCTTCGGTATGCTACTGCAACACTTCCTGCTGTCGAATGCCTATACCAGTCGTCCGTAAATGGTTCCCTAATTAAGGTCTTGCAAGACATCATAATTAGATTATCGCTAGGTCCCTTTCTGCAGTTTTTGACTGTCGCAAACGATGAGGTTAGCGTTTTCGTGCTATAACCCTTGCATTGACCTGATGTTTGTTGCTGCTTCTTGATAACACTAAAAGGACGTCATTTCCTTATAGTAATGTTAAATAAAAATTAGGACTCGTTGATTGTGTGCTGGAGCCTTTACTCCAATCAATCATTCGTCACTATCATGAAAGACACATTTATTTTTGTGTCAAAAACACAGACACAAAAGCAATCTGCTGATTCTGCACACATAAACAAAAACATATTTAAACACACACACACACACACACACACACACACACACACACACACACACACACATACTCAATCCATTCATTCTTCTTGCCTCTGTTCCCCTCTCTACGTCCACCTTTTGCTCCAGCTGCCTACTCTTCCTAAATATTGCTTCTTTATCAGGCTCGCTCGTGCACCAGTTGTCGATTATATTTCCCTAAAAGCACAATGTCCATGAAGAGTGTATACGTATCTAAAAAAAAGAAAAAACATCCCCTCTCTAGACCCATTATCCTATTCACAGACTTTTCCCCCCAATGCGACACAAAGGTTTCGTTATCATTATCTCGACGATGACCCTCACAAGGATCTTGAGGTCCAAGTCCCATGCACAAAACACGGTGCACTCTGTTTGCAGGTTAAAAGATCACACCAAACTCGCCCGAGTGTGAAGACTGAGTGAGAGCTTCCACGACAGAATTTATGGAGAAAGTTTAATACTCATTTAAGAAATTCTTGTGGGTGCGGGAGGTGGAGGGCAGTTCATCAGTGGTACATAAAATATCTTAATGGAAATAACGTCATAATTCTCGGTGACGTGAAATACACTGACTCTGTCTGAAGATTTTCCCACAAGGATCTTATCTGGATTTCTGATTGCTTGATTTCTTTTACCATTTCCTTCTTCTATAATCTCCTTAATTTTGCTTTCACTTCCCCTTTATCTATGAAAATCAATAGCATTCAGTCATCTGATAAGGAAAACGTATACTCACTATCAAATGGCTAATAGCCCTTTATTGAAATCTGGCTCGAATTCACTGAGCTTAAAGACTCATACGTTTACGTTTTGCATTTTGTATATCTATCTATCTATCTATCTATCTATCTATCTCTCTCTCTCTCTCTCTCTCTCTCTCTCTCTCTCTCTCTCTCTCTCTCTATATATATATATATATATATATATATATATATATATATATATATATATATATATATATATTTTCTTTTTTTTTTCTCCTGTGAGTCCACAAGGAAAATGAAACACGATAAATTCCCAAGTGCACTTGGGAATTTACCGTGTTTCCTTTTCCCCGTGGACTCATAGGAATATACTTGATCACGCGCAAAACTGTGATCCTTTCCAATATATATATACATATATATATATATATATATATATATATATATATATATATATATATATATATATATATATATATATATACATCTGGGAATGTCCAAGGGATAAAGTCTGGGGTTAGTGTGAGGGTGAGAGCAGAGGAGGGGTGGTACTTCTGATGAAGGAGCAGTCTCGAGAATGTGCTTAAGATGGTAAGGAAGCGAGTTCCAGAGTAACGTGGGTTAGGATGACAGTATGTTAGAAGCAGGTGCCTGTCAGGAGCAACGCGGTTTCAAGAATGGTAAGGGAAGAATGGATCAGCCATTCATTTTGAGTAATTGGGGTAAGAAAAAAATACTTAGAAGAAGAGAGAAATTTGTATGTGAAATTTATGGACCTGGAAAAAGAGTATGATAAGTTGAAGATGTCGCGTGAAAGGTGCGAGGAAGTGGGAGGAAAGCTACAAGACGCAAAGAAGATTTTACCAAGAGAGTACGGTGTGTGCGAGTAGTAAGGAGAAGGGTGACTTGTTCAGCGTGAAGTTTGATCTACATCAAGGGTGTGTGATACCACTGTGGCTCTTTGGTCTGTGTCTGGATGGATTAATGACAAAGTGATATGAGAGGCTATTGGAGCGAGAGGCTAGTGTACAATATTCTGCGGTGGGGGATAGCTTGGGAGGTTAGTCAGTTGCTTGCAGATGACACGGCTCTGGTCGTAGACTCGATTGAGAAGCTGCATAAGCTGGCATTTGAGTTTAGGAATGTGTGTGTGAAAGGAGGAAGAGTTAAAGTGAAAAGAACTAAGTTGATGAGGTTTATGAGGAGACGCACTTTGGTTTGACTGTGAGTTAGGCTGAAGAGAAACCGGAGGATGTGGAGTTCTCCTAGACACCTGAGAGTGGCCACAACAGCGGATGAAATCATTAGGATCAAAGTTAATCATTGGGTAGGTACGGGAGAAAGATTTGAGTGTATTGGGAGTATGTGGCAAGAGAGGTCGCTGGCTGTGAGGGCAAAGCTATACATGTTTGAGGGTGGAGTGGTTCTGACGGTGATGTATGGGTGCATGTTGTGGGCCTAGAAGAATCAGAGAGAACGGAAGAAGGTAGATGTGTTGGAAATTGAATATGTGAGGACGATATTTCTTGTGAGAAGGGTTGATCGTGTAAGAAATGACTGCACAGTAAGAGAGAGGTGTAGTAGGCAGTAAGCAGACTATGATAAGAGAGAGCTGGACAGGGTGAGTTAAAGCAGTCTGGAAACATGGACCGGATAATTGAAGAGAAACCGATTACGATGATACACGTTCCAGATATGGAGGGAACAAGGAGAAGAGGTTAAGAAGGATGTTGGAAGGATGGAGAGAGAGAGAGACTTTGAGTCATCGAGACTTGAACGTGTAGTATGGTTAGATGCTTGCATGAGATAGAATGATTTGGAACAATATGGCATACAGGGTAAAACATATTCGCTATGGGTAATTCGGCTTGAATGGTACCAAAGGTCATACACACAAATTATAAGAAATTATAACATGTAATTTCATGGCTGAATAGATATCACTGAAAAAGAAATAGCCAGTGACCTGGGAAACTTTCCCCTCTGATCATGTGAAAATCAGTATGAAGATTGCCTTTCCAAACTGGTTATTCTGGGGATTATATAGCCACACTAGTGAAGAAGTGCAGTTTCTCGCCCAAGCCTGCATTTCGTCATGTAATGAATCATCTGTTGAGTAAAAGCTCTGGTTTAAAGTTAAGAGATCACGAAACTTAAGATTATCGCTGTCGAAGAGGAAACTGATGAATTATGTATGAGTTAACATCTGATGAAGAAACTTCATGTCTGATTTGTTGATTCTGGATTACTTTGCTAATTCGTCATTTTCTCTTAAAAGTAATCAAGTCATATGTATATATATATATATATATATATATATATATATATATATATATATATATATATATATACAACAGGAATCAACATTCATATAATAAAGAGACAGTTATCTGTGCCGTGACGAACTTTTTATAGCAATATACAGAAGATAATTATCTAATTATCTATATCACCTTATCCACAAATACTGAAGCAACATTGATCCTTATTGTGTAACTTCCCATAAATGCTTTCTACCCTTCTTTGCTGCTTGAGTCGTTAGCCAGTGTGAAAGTGCTCGAACGTACGTCTTGTTTTACGGATCAGAAATGAAGTCTCGGTAAGTGGCAACTGTTGGCAGGATTTTGCCCCACAAGATCCAGAGAAAACGCGAGTCCAATTTTGTCGAGAGTTGGGCCCACGTACGTCCCTTATCGCAACGGTGTTATCCGAGCATACCATAGTCAAGAGGCGGACTTTAAGACTAAGTCCTTCCGCTAAACATTTTCATATTCATCTGCACAATAGTTACGCAACACAATTAATATTCGTTTCAAAACTTGCACGTTTAAGAAACGTTTGTTAGTGGTCGTTTAGAAATGTTTTATTTCATCGTATCAATGGAGTATTTGAAGAATGAACCTGCCGATTCCTGGCGTTAATGTAAGGTCTTGCTCTGTGTCATAAGATTACCGCGTGGGAAATGTTTGGACTGGAAGGAATGCAATAAGATGTATGAGGTGAGTTCGGAGTTGTGGACAATTTTCATTATACATAAGACTGGGAGGCCCTTTGCTGTCAGCAACTATGATGATATCAGAGAGTGTTCTCGGAAATTAAGAGATGTAGACAGGGGTTATTATATAGTAGAATGTGCTGGAAGCCTACCTAAACCTCATGCCCAGGAGATATTATAAATGAGACTATAATGAGCAAGATATTCATACACATGGGATCGAACTGGTAGGTGACAATTGTGGACAGAGAGGCGGGAGGCTAAGAACTGGGCCAGTTGAGGAAGACGACAGCAGTGGACAAGATTCAGGTGAGGCTCACACAGCTTTAAGAAGGTATGATACACGAGACTAGTGGGGGAGATACAAGGGGTAGACAGGAGTCATTATATATGAGTCTAGGAAAACTGAGAGCCGTGGGCATCGCTATCTTATATTGTGACTATGCTAGATGAGAACTGTGAGCAAAAGTCAATCATGTCTAAGACGAGAGCTGTGGGCAATGATCACAGTGTCTAAGACTCTCCTAGATGATATATCTTACTGTGGGCAGTGGTAACTGAATCTGAGAATATGCAGGGAGGAAAGCAGTGGTCAATATATCTGAGACTCTACTGAGAGGATGAGAGCTGTGGGCAGGGATCAATATACCTGACAATATCAGGGGATGAGAACTGTCGAAGAGGAACTATCATATCTGATAAGGTGCTGGAAAAATGTGAACTGTGGTCGAGAGTCCTGACGATAGATTTTGATCAAGTCGTCCGTTCAGTTTCATCTCTAGGCAGCTGCTTCAGCCAATGGGGTATAAAGCATGCAGGTCCAGCCGAGGCTGGGCTAATAGGAGTGTTTGGAAGCGGGTCAGGCAGGTGACCGGCGCGTGCCTCCTGCCCCAGGAGTAAGGAGGACGCGACGGTCAGGGTTACGAAGGTCAACAGTTTACGTGATGCTTGTGGTCAGTTTTCTCTTCGTTTATCTGAACGCATCCAGTAAACACAGATCTCCCTTCAAATGACCATACATACATACATATATATATATATATATATATATATATATATATATATATATATATATATATATATTTTTTTTTTTTTTCTTTTAAACTATTTGCCATTTCCCGCGTCAGCGAGGTAGCGTTAAGAACAGAGGACTGGGCCTTTCTTGGAATATCCTCACCTGGCCCCCTCTGTTCCTTCTTTTGGAAAATTAAAAAAAAAAAAAATGAGAGGGGAGGATTTCCAGCCCCCCGCTCCCTCCCCTTTTAGTCGCCTTCTACGACACGCAGGGAATACGTGGGAAGTATTCTTAATCCCCTATCCCCAGGGATTATATATATATATATATATATATATATATATATATATATATATATATATATATATATATATATATATTTTTTTTTTTTTTTTTTTTTTTTATACTTTGTCGCTGTCTCCCGCGTTTGCGAGGTAGCGCAAGGAAACAGACGAAAGAAATGGCCCCCCCCCCCCCCATACACATGTACATACACACGTCCACACACGCAAATATACATACCTACACAGCTTTCCATGGTTTACCCCAGACGCTTCACATGCCTCGCTTCAATCCACTGACAGCACGTCAACCCCTGTATACCACATGACTCCAATTCACTCTATTTCTTGCCCTCCTTTCACCCTCCTGCATGTTCAGGCCCCGATCACACAAAATCTTTTTCACTCCATCTTTCCACCTCCAATTTGGTCTCCCTCTTCTCCTCGTTCCCTCCACCTCCGACACATATATCCTCTTGGTCAATCTCTCCTCACTCATTCTCTCCATGTGCCCAAACCATTTCAAAACACCCTCTTCTGCTCTCTCAACCACGCTCTTTTTATTTCCACACATCTCTCTTACCCTTACGTTACTTACTCGATCAAACCACCTCACACCACACATTGTCCTCAAACATCTCATTTCCAGCACATCCATCCTCCTGCGCACATCTCTATCCATAGCCCACGCCTCGCAACCATACAACATTGTTGGAACCACTATTCCCTCAAACATACCCATTTTTGCTTTCCGAGATAGTGTTCTCGACTTCCACACATTTTTCAAGGCTCCCAAAATTTTCGCCCCCTCCCCCACCCTATGATCCACTTCCGCTTCCATGGTTCCATCCGCTGACAGATCCACTCCCAGATATCTAAAACACTTCACTTCCTCCAGTTTTTCTCCATTCAAACTCACCTCCCAATTGACTTGACCCTCACCCCTACTGTACCTAATAACCTTGCTCTTATTCACATTTACTCTCAACTTTCTTCTTCCACACACTTTACCAAACTCAGTCACCAGCTTCTGCAGTTTCTCACATGAATCAGCCACCAGCGCTGTATCATCAGCGAACAACAACTGACTCACTTCCCAAGCTCTCTCATCCCCAACAGACTTCATACTTGCCCCTCTTTCCAGGACTCTTGCATTTACCTCCCTTACAACCCCATCCATAAACAAATTAAACAACCATGGAGACATCACACACCCCTGCCGCAAACCTACATTCACTGAGAACCAATCACTTTCCTCTCTTCCTACACGTACACATGCCTTACATCCTCGATAAAAACTTTTCACTGCTTCTAACAACTTGCCTCCCACACCATATATTCTTAATACCTTCCACAGAGCATCTCTATCAACTCTATCATATGCCTTCTCCAGATCCATAAATGCTACATACAAATCCATTTGCTTTTCTAAGTATTTCTCACATACATTCTTCAAAGCAAACACCTGATCCACACATCCTCTACCACTTCTGAAACCACACTGCTCTTCCCCAATCTGATGCTCTGTACATGCCTTCACCCTCTCAATCAATACCCTCCCATATAATTTACCAGGAATACTCAACAAACTTATACCTCTGTAATTTGAGCACTCACTCTTATCCCCTTTGCCTTTGTACAATGGCACTATGCACGCATTCCGCCAATCCTCAGGCACCTCACCATGAGTCATACATACATTAAATAACCTTACCAACCAGTCAACAATACAGTCACCCCCTTTCTTAATAAATTCCACTGCAATACCATCCAAACCTGCTGCCTTGCCGGCTTTCATCTTCCGCAAAGCTTTTACTACCTCTTCTCTGTTTACCAAATCATTTTCCCTAACCCTCTCACTTTGCACACCACCTCGACCAAAACACCCTATATCTGCCACTCTGTCATCAGACACATTCAACAAACCTTCAAAATACTCATTCCATCTCCTTCTCACATCACCGCTACTTGTTATCACCTCCCCATTTACGCCCTTCACTGAAGTTCCCATTTGCTCCCTTGTCTTACGCACCCTATTTACCTCCTTCCAGAACATCTTTTTATTTTCCCTAAAATTTACTGATAGTCTCTCACCCCAACTCTCATTTGCCCTTTTTTTCACCTCTTGCACCTTTCTCTTGACCTCCTGTCTCTTTCTTTTATACTTCTCCCACTCAATTGCATTTTTTCCCTGCAAAAATCGTCCAAATGCCTCTCTCTTCTCTTTCACTAATACTCTTACTTCTTCATCCCACCACTCACTACCCTTTCTAAACAGCCCACCTCCCACTCTTCTCATGCCACAAGCATCTTTTGCGCAATCCATCACTGATTCCCTAAATACATCCCATTCCTCCCCCACTCCCCTTACTTCCATTGTTCTCACCTTTTTCCATTCTGTACACAGTCTCTCCTGGTACTTCCCCACACAGGTCTCCTTCCCAAGCTCACTTACTCTCACCACCTTCTTCACCCCAACATTCACTCCTCTTTTCTGAAAACCCATACTAATCTTCACCTTAGCCTCCACAAGATAATGATCAGACATCCCTCCAGTTGCACCTCTCAGCACATTAACATCCAAAAGTCTCTCTTTCGCACGCCTGTCAATTAACACGTAATCCAATAACGCTCTCTGGCCATCTCTCCTACTTACATAAGTATACTTATGTATATCTCGCTTTTTAAACCAGGTATTCCCAATCATCGGTCCTTTTTCAGCACATAAATCTACAAGCTCTTCACCATTTCCATTTACAACACTGAACACCCCATGCATACCAATTATTCCCTCAACTGCCACATTACTCACCTTTGCATTTAAATCACCCATCACTATAACTATATATATATATATATATATATATATATAAAGTCGTGACTACTTTAAAGGACTGTTGAATGTGTTTGGTGATTGGTTGGAGGATACAGGGTGTTTGAGTCATGTTGGTATGCAAAATGAGAGACGTATGGAAGGTGTTTTGGGGAAGAACTAAGAAGTGGTGAAAGCCTTACGTAAAGTGACATGTGTTAGGGCTATTGGAGTGGATGGTAATGCAGTTCAATTTATTAAGAAAGGGGGTGACTTTGTCGTTGATTGGTGCGTATGGATTCTAAATACATGTATGGATCATGGTGAGTTTTCTGAGGGTTGGCGGAATGCATGTATAGTGCCACTGCATAAAGGCAAAGGGGATAAAGGTGAGTGTTCAAACTACAATGGTATATGTTTGTTGAATGTAACTGTTAAGTTGTATGGGAGGGTACTGACTGAGAGGGTGAAAGTATGTACAAAGTGTCAGATTGGGGAAGAGCAGTGTGGTTTCAGAAGTGGTAGAGGATGTATGGATCAGGTGTTTGCTTTGAAGAATGTGTGTGTGTGAAAATGGACTAAATCTCGAAGGTTCCCTAGTTAATAGGGACTATACGAAATATTTCTTCGCCAAAGACAATGCTGACGAGTGAAATAAGCCCCCGGAACATCTTGAGAGAACACACTTAACATCTTCAATATTAGACTTGATCATTGTCTGTCACTCTCCGGTACTGAATACTTTATTCAGCCAATCATCACAACCTAGTGGTACGTTATGCTACCATCACAACCTAGGGGTACGTTATGCTGCCATCACAACCTAGTGGTACGTTATGCTACCATCACAACCTAGTGGTACGTTATGCTACCATCACAACCTAGTGGTACGTTATGCTACCATCACAACCTAGTGGTACGTTATGCTACCTTCACAACCTAGTGGTACGTTATGCTACCTTCACAACCTAGTGGTACGTTATGCTACCATCACAACCTAGTGGTACGTTATGCTACCTTCACAACCTAGTGGTACGTTATGCTACCATCACAACCTAGGGGTACGTTATGCTACCATCACAACCTAGTGGTACGTTATGCTATCATCACAACCTAGGGGTACGTTATGCTACCTTCACAACCTAGGGGTACGTTATGCTACCATCACAACCTAGTGGTACGTTATGCTACCATCACAACCTAGTGGTACGTTATGCTACCATCACAACCTAGTGGTACGTTATGCTACCATCACAACCTAGTGGTACGTTATGCTACCATCACAACCTAGTGGTACGTTATGCTACCTTCACAACCTAGTGGTACGTTATGCTACCTTCACAACCTAGTGGTACGTTATGCCACCATCACAACCTAGTGGTACGTTATGCTACCATCACAACCTAGTGGTACGTTATGCTACCATCACAACCTAGTGGTACGTTATGCTACCATCAACCTAAGGGTATATGCTACCATCACAACCTAGTGGTACGTTATGCTACCATCACAACCTAGTGGTACGTTATGCTACCATCACAACCTAGTGGTACGTTATGCTACCATCACAACCTAGTGGTACGTTTATGCTACCATCACAACCTAGTGGTACGTTATGCTACCATCACAACCTAGTGGTACGTTATGCTACCATCACAACCTAGTGGTACGTTATGCTACCATCACAACCTAGTGGTACGTTATGCTACCATCACAACCTAGTGGTACGTTATGCTACCATCACAACCTAGTGGTACGTTATGCTACTCACAACCTAGTGGTACGTTATGCTACCATCACAACCTAGTGGTACGTTATGCTACCATCACAACCTAGTGGTACGTTATGCTACCATCACAACCTAGGGGTACGTTATGCTACCATCACAACCTAGTGGTACGTTATGCTACCATCACAACCTAGTGGTACGTTATGCTACCATCACAACCTAGTGGTACGTTATGCTACCATCACAACCTAGTGGTACGTTATGCTACCATCACAACCTAGGGGTACGTTATGCTACCATCACAACCTAGTGGTACGTTATGCTACCATCACAACCTAGGGGTACGTTATGCTACCTTCACAACCTAGTGGTACGTTATGCTACCATCACAACCTAGTGGTACGTTATGCTACCATCACAACCTAGTGGTACGTTATGCTACCATCACAACCTAGTGGTACGTTATGCTACCATCACAACCTAGTGGTACGTTATGCTACCATCACAACCTAGGGGTACGTTATGCTACCTTCACAACCTAGTGGTACGTTATGCTACCATCACAACCTAGTGGTACGTTATGCTACCATCACAACCTAGTGGTACGTTATGCTACCATCACAACCTAGTGGTACGTTATGCTACCATCACAACCTAGTGGTACGTTATGCTACCATCACAACCTAGTGGTACGTTATGCTACCATCACAACCTAGTGGTACGTTATGCTACCATCACAACCTAGTGGTACGTTATGCTACCATCACAACCTAGTGGTACGTTATGCTACCATCACAACCTAGTGGTACGTTATGCTACCATCACAACCTAGTGGTACGTTATGCTACCATCACAACCTAGTGGTACGTTATGCTACCATCACAACCTAGTGGTACGTTATGCTACCATCACAACCTAGGGGTACGTTATGCTACCATCACAACCTAGTGGTACGTTATGCTACCATCACAACCTAGTGGTACGTTATGCTACCATCACAACCTAGTGGTACGTTATGCTACCATCACAACCTAGTGGTACGTTATGCTACCATCACAACCTAGTGGTACGTTATGCTACCATCACAACCTAGGGGTACGTTATGCTACCTTCACAACCTAGTGGTACGTTATGCTACCATCACAACCTAGTGGTACGTTATGCTACCATCACAACCTAGTGGTACGTTATGCTACCATCACAACCTAGCGGTACGTTATGCTACCATCACAACCTAGCGGTACGTTATGCTACCATCACAACCTAGGGGTACGTTATGCTACCTTCACAACCTAGTGGTACGTTATGCTACCATCACAACCTAGTGGTACGTTATGCTACCATCACAACCTAGTGGTACGTTATGCTACCATCACAACCTAGTGGTACGTTATGCTACCATCACAACCTAGTGGTACGTTATGCTGCCATCACAACCTAGTGGTACGTTATGCTGCCATCACAACCTAGTGGTACGTTATGCTGCCATCACAACCTAGTGGTACGTTATGCTACCATCACAACCTAGTGGTACGTTATGCTACCATCACAACCTAGTGGTACGTTATACTGCCATCACAACCTAGTGGTACATTATGCTACCTTCACAACCTAGTGGTACGTTATGCTGCCATCACAACCTAGTGGTACGTTATGCTACCATCACAACCTAGTGGTACGTTATGCTGCCATCACAACCTAGTGGTACGTTATGCTACCATCACAACCTAGTGGTACGTTATGCTACCATCACAACCTAGTGGTACGTTATGCTGCCATCACAACCTAGTGGTACATTATGCTACCTTCACAACCTAGTGGTACGTTATGCTGCCATCACAACCTAGTGGTACGTTATGCTACCATCACAACCTAGTGGTACGTTATGCTACCATCACAACCTAGTGGTACATTATGCTACCTTCACAACCACCGATCTTGCCCTAGCTATACTGCGGTAAGATAACATCATTAACTCGTGTCGCCTGCTTGATGGGAGCAAGAAAGAATTACTGCAACATCCCTACACATCAGGAATACTGTAGGCATGGTATGTTGCGAGGCTGGAGCACAAGTTTGTTCTCACAATTGTCCTTATGATAAAAAGTGAAGGGTGCATGTCGCTTGTCATGAGATGCATGACATTCACGTTCATTCTACATGATGACCTTCCTAAGAAAAGTTCCTTCAGGCATGATAATCCTGCAAGGTATTTTTTTCAACCTGTTTTCCGTTCGGCGTGCTGCCGGAGAGAGTGGTGGGTGGGGTGGGAGCCTTTCTTTTGTTATCCTTTTCTTTAAAAGGGACGGATATTTTTTTTTTTCAAATAATGTTAGGGCCAGACCACCTTACTTGCACCTTGGGTCGTCTGTTTGGTCTATATATGTAACTCTCTCTCTCTCTCTCTCTCTCTCTCTCTATATATATATATATATATATATATATATATATATATATATATATATATATATATATATATATATATATATATATATATAATCAAAACAACAGTTGCATATTCTACTCAACATTACGATATTCATACCCAGCGTATTAGATCAAGCCGCTACTCCAGCTCATGTCGAAATATAATCTTTACAGTTAATAGCTGCTTCACGTACCGGAATGGTGTTAGAGTCTTGGAGCATTATTTGTTTAATATCTGCTGATTATAAATATCCTTTATAATCGCTGTAATTAGATTCATAAAAACATTTCCCAGTGTTGTATCCAGTAACGACAAAATGTATTTACTCCTTAATAAACTAAGACCGTTTATAAGTTATCTATGCCCTCTCTTTCCCGTCTGGCAGGTAAATATCAAATTGATTCTATAATCACAGTCAAGGCATCCTCACTTTCCTTAGTGTATACTTAACAATCTTGTATTAATTTGAGAAAAATAAAACGAATCGACTGTCTGAGTGATAAAACAGTACGAAAATATGACAGTAACTCCGTTTATGGAGCACGCGTTTATGCATGACTTGGGCAAACGACGTTATAATGGTTTTTAAAGCACACTCAGTTCTCATTCATGGTGACAAACGCTCCTCATGACTTTCAAACAGAGTTATTACTGCAGACATGCACGCTAAGGGTGCGGGCGGTAAACACATTACCTGAATCAATTTTTGAAGCGATACTGGGATGTATATGTTGCTTTACATGATTATAATTCAACATAAATGATAATTAACAGGCATAAACGTTAAGGTTAAAGCCAGTTAATGAGTCCTAATTATATAGCTCGTACCTGACAAGAAATTTGAGTGAGTCATCTACTGGAACAGAGTTGAGCATACCAAGCAGCCCCCGGATTTCTCGTAATTTGGAGAGTAATAATGAGTGATGCAAGCCAGTCACCTCTCTATGCACCCCGTGATTCGAACCCGGGTGAAACACTCGCATCCTGGGGCGCATAAAGGTGAATGGTGTCCATGTGGTAATACATGGTAGGAGTTTATGATAAGCGATGTTCTAACACTTGGATTGTGGAGCGGAAAAGAGGGATGTGGACTTATGTGATCATCGCTTAGGAGGATTGAAAAAAAAAAGCATGCTTTAAAGAATATCGGGCATTCGTGGAAGGTCTTAAATCCTCTTTGTGGATCGTCAGGAACTGAATATCTTCTGACGATTTTCTTTACTTCTAGCTGGTGGAAGAACAAATAGTCTACTTACGCGAGATGAACAAGAGATACAGGTTGTATTAAGATTTTTATATTATCACTTAAATTCGAATTCTGTACATACGATCAAACAGCAGATAGAAAGGATATATCGCAGTATATCCGACGTTTGGTGCTGCTGAATGCTATCAAATCCTACATCATGCAGCACCAACTGGTTTTCATGGGATCTAATGCTAATAGGTGATGAGGGCCGTTATCACGCAGCAGAATATGTTATTACTATTTGTGTGTTACGCGGAGAGTTTTACGCTCTTGTTGCCCTGTCTCTTAACACTGTCCATACCCATACTCGTATACACATGCATGTACACCTCGAGCCTAAAACAGACGCCCACTTATCAATCAGCCTCAAAGGCAGGACGAACAGTTGGATTTCCTATGGGCCAACTACCACACCTAGGATTCGTACCCAGACGGCCTCATGGATGGATCATGATCAGCAACACCATCGACAAACCACGAAAACCTGTGTGATGGGGAAATGAGAGTGTGTCGATGGGGGTAAGCAGACGCACACAATAGACAAAAATACACGAACAAGATTATATTGTCTGTTCATGTCATCACAATATGCAATGAATCTTAACCGCTTTCACATATCTACTCAATCATCTACTTTGTCGTTTGTTCATACCTTTACTCAGTCTTACAAAACACTCTTTCTCTTACTTATCCAATCACTCCTCTCACTTCCTCATTTTCCAATGCATTCTTTTTTGCCGCATATTCATGTGTCTTTCTCTTTCTCATATAATCTCCACTTACAGACTTAAGCATCTGATCATTCACTTTTATCAATCACTCACTGACTCACTCACTCACTTGAACACTTCTTTCCTCACACATTCCTTTGCTCACTCATTCTCTTAGTCAATCATTCACATCCACCATTATTCAACCATATGGAGGCCTCATACTGTAAGAATTATACATGTAAAGGATAATCGTATATTAGCAATGTTTATCATGAAACGGTAAAACTTTAAAAGGTTACGCCGTACAACCAAGGTGAACATCATGAATGAACGAATGGAGAGACAAAATTGCTGACGATGCTTAGGATGTCAATACACTATACTGGAAGTGATTTAAATGCTGTTGTTAGTTGGAGGTAAGAATATCTGTCCAGAGCGGCAGGCAGAAAGGAACTGTGAAAGGATTAGCAGAAGAACTAAACACAGTACAAGAATTATCATTCAGCTGTGAGTGACACTAAGTAATGAACTGGTTCTAAAGAAGTCAAGAACATACATACTGTCATTAGAACTTTTAATAAAAGTCCATTGAAAGTCTTAAGCTCGCATGAATAAAGAGAATGAATAACATTACCAGCAGATTCTTCACTTTCACAATATCCTGCAGCAACTACGAATTACGGCCACATGCCTGTTGGCAAAAGTTCTTTAACCAGGGTACGTGGATTGGTACACAGAGGGTGGCAACACGTTCACGGAATGTCTGTCTTTCTTGGGAATTCTGCCGTTTACAGAAACACTGCAGTTCAAGGAAAGAAAAACGTTTAAGGAAGCGCTCTCATTCGTTGCCGTCGTGCAGGCTATAAGGCTCTGGGGTTACGGAACGTATCGCAGTGTACCAGCAGTGACCGTGGACAACATCTAAGGCGGCCGACATGGGAGGCTGGACCAAGCCGAACCTCGAATAATTGGTTGTTAAATCATCTGTCGACGTCTGGGTTAAGTCTGGCATTGGTGATGGCGGTTGTCTGCAAATCCTCTCTGAGACGATCACGGTGAGGAAAACGCTGAGGTCTAGACGAGGGATGGAGACACTCGGATAGTGATATGAAATCAGGTTGCCGAGAGTTAAAAGTGATTATTACTTAATGAAAAAAGAATCCTAAAAAAAAATTAGGGGAAGGGAACCATTTTCGACGGACTCTTAGATAAAAAAAAACTAGATAGGAAATGGGGATAAGAATCAAGGGAGGTAGGACAACGAAGACTAATGAAGGTGTGGGGAAGAAAGCTCAAAAGGACAGAGGAAAAGGAAGCGATGACCGAAACAAAAAAATCTAACTTGCGGAGATCGATGTGTTGACGACGGAAAGTGAGAGCTTTTGCCACCAGATCAATTGATGATGCTTGGTGGAAGGAAGCGGAGGGGAGAGCTGCTCAACACAGAGAAATGAAAAAGAAATACCTTAATAGAGCGGTAAAAGGAGAGCTATGCCAATAACAGTGTGTAAATGTGCTGTTGACAAGAGGGAGAGAGAGAGCAGCTATTTCAACAAAAGGAAAGGAAAGAGGCTGGAGTAAATGATAGGGATAAAGGTATTACACACAGGAAGTGGATGCAAGGAGAAGGAAAAAAAAAGGAATTATTACATAGACTGTGAAGGGAAGAGCTGCAACACAGGGTAAAGGAAGGAACTCTACATAAATGGCGAAGAGACAGACTGCCAAAGAAATCAAGGGACGAACTGCTGCCCAGAGGCGGAGGGAAGGAGCTGTTGGACAAAGTAGAAGAAGTTCTTTGGCAAGTTCTACATAAAGAAAAATAAAGGAAAGGTCTGCACAGAGGAGTAAGGGAGGCGCCGTTGTGCAAGGATGTGGGAGGAACAACCAGGAAATAAAAATGTGTGGAGATTAAGTGATACATGAATAGGGATGGTACGATGGTATGCACTGTGGGAGAGTGAAGAGGCTCCTGCAAAAAGGTATGGAGTGGGAGCTGCCACGAAAGGTTATGGGAAGAACTTCTGTACACGATGTAAGAGAGAACTCTGCTGTACGAACGTAGGGAGACTATTACACTTATGAGAAAAGTAGCAACTGTAGCATAAATTGAATAAGGAGTGTGTCCTATGTTGATGGAGAGAGAAAAATCTGATGAACAGATCCAGAGAACGAAATCAGAAAAGGGGAGAAAAGATGCCGTGCAAGAGAGGATAAGGAGAGTTGCTGATCAAAGACAGAGAGGAGAAACCTTTATGCAAAAAAGAGTGAAGCTGTTTCATAAAGATAGAGGGAACAATGTGCTGTAACTCTGGGAAGAGAGAACAAATGCATTATAGATGAGTGATGTGTTGTATAAAAGGGGACAGGAGGAACAGAGGCGCAAAGAAAAGAATCTGTTCCCAAGAAACGAAAGCAAAGAGGTACCGCACAGAGAGAGAGAGAGAGAGAGAGAGAGAGAGAGAGAGAGAGAGAGAGAGAGAGAGAGAGAGAGAGAGAGAGAGAGACGGGACGAGTTTCAGCGCAGCGGGAATGAAACAGCTGCTCAAAAGAGCAGAGATCAGTATGTTTCACACAATGAATGAGAATGAGCAGCTACGTAAATGTGGGATGTTCAATAATTCCGCGAAAGCTGGTAAGAAGAGGGACTCAAGATGTCCTTTGACCATATTTGTCAGAGAGAGGGAGGATTTGGGAGGAGGGGGAAAGAGAGACGGAGAGGACAGTTGATAATGACAGACAAACGATCAAGATAAAAAGAGATAATCATATATTCAAATCACAAGTTCACTTCTTCACCAAAAGCAACCACATTCTGCAGGATTTCACTTTTAGTGTATCAATCAACATTTCACACGTTGCGAGAACTTTCTCTACGTGTTAAAAGATATCACACATCTCCCGGGTATTCCCTATCTTTCTTATGTAAAGTATTTCGTGAGATAACCTAAATCGTATCAGATGTCTTATACTCACGGGGATACGACTTAAAAGATATGAAGATAAAGATAACTGAATGATGTAAGAAAGACCATCTTAAGAGTATGGACAACAGAAACAACAGGGATGAGCCATCAGAAACAACAGGGATGAGCCAACAGAAACAACAGGGATGAGCCAACAGAAACTACAGGGATGAGCCAACAGAAACAACAGGGATGAGCCAACAGTACTTCAGTAACGGTTTAGAGAGAAGATGGGTTTTGGGACATCTATGAATACCTTACAATCAGGTGGATCCAAGGAGCGGGTCTAAAGCATTAGTCAAGCGTACAGTACTCAAGGCGTAAAGTTCATGGGCAAATACTTGAATATTCTACACAGGATCTCCGTAATTTTTAGTGGCTGCCAGCCACCTGTGGGTGACCAGGAATACGTTACTGTGTTAGCAGGCAGGTGCTGTAACACGTGTGTGTGTGTGTGTGTGTGTGTGTGTGTGTGTGTGTGTGTGTGTATGTGTGTCTTATCTATATTCTTTAACTTATATGGACATATGGGAAGGGAGATTTGGAGCTTCGCATCCTATCGTTGATCTCTGCGTCAAACATTCTTTTTTTTCCTTTCAATTTTCCAGACGTAGTCACATCTACTTAGTCTAGTTTGTATCACGAGTCCACAGCTTTGTTACTGGAGACATATCTCCACACATCCCTCCGTATATGTCTCTTGATACTTCATGTACTGTCCTCTTGATCTAAGCTCTCTTCCATAGTCAAGGAAATACTTCTAAGGAATCCTTGTTATGGCATATGTCATTATGATGTTCCCCCTCATTTCATGGTAATGTGGTCGATTGAAGGCTTCCCTCCTCTCGTAACTCATGTCATTCAATTTGGTTCCATTCGTATTGCATTCTCTTTTTACCTTTTTCAGCAGTTCTATGTTGCTCCTCATAAGAGTATACCAAACTGGTGCACCATATTCTAACATATTCTACGTCGTGTATGGCATCTTGAACACCTCGTCATCCTTATATTTAAAGACAGTTTTCATATTTACCGAAATATATATTTTCCCCGAGATCATTCTTGCATCATTACCCGCAACAAGTTCAGCTCGATGTCAACTCTTTGGTCTCTTTCATAATACGACTCGTGTGTTCTCCCTTTCCCGGTATGATCTAGGGTCAGATTTCATTAGCCATTCGGTCGACCAACAGATGCATCTTGCCCGAGCTTCTTTGCACTGTTTCTCAGTCCTTATTGCTTCGTACTTCTTTCACAGTCTTCGTATACGAATCAGTCATACTCAGGTATGAATCCTTGTTATTTGGTAAAAATTTACATAGATCAGACATGATAATGGCCCAGCAATAAGCTCTGAGAGACTCCACTTGTCTCCTTCATCCAGCTGAAGAAGGCTCCCCGCCATGTGTATTCTGTTCCGTTCCAGTTAGGTAGCTGTCGATCTATTTGTGTGGCGCCCCTTTGACCTTAGCTAAGACGCCTACCCTCCTCACCAGACCTCCGTAGAAGTCAGTATAGAATATCTTTTAGCAGTGGGAGAAGAAACTACCCAACCACTCGTCATTTTTTCATAGCATGTTGCTTACTCTCTCTTAGAAATCCCATGGATTCATTACGAGAGATCTTTTCCCACTGAATCATGCTTCTAAACGTTGAATCCTGTTTCTAAACGTACAGAAAGAACTTTACAATCGTTTGTTCTTATTCTCAAGCGACAACAACTGTTTTACAAACCTTTGCATCATCTAGCACCTGCAGATTTCATCTACTTTTCAATTTCCTTTTGGACTGCAAAGATCACTTGCTCATTGGCAATTATGTATTCTTATCCCTTTACTCGACCATTGGCTGACGAACGCTAAGCCTCAACTGATTGCTTCGTACATGAATGGAATTCTCTTAGTCTTTAAACTTAAAGCCATTGTATAGCCTTCCATAAGCAACCTTCACAAATGTCTTGAACACGTCACAAACTCTATTCTTACTGTCTCTTAACAACTAACCTGGAGACTAATTAGTGATCTTAATCAATTGATTATCGTGTATAAGAAGTAAATTTAATCAAATCGCTGGAATACCCTCACCTAGAGCCAGCTTAGTTCAGGAGGAAACGACAATAAGTTATTCAGGACCTCAAACTGCTCAGATTGGCTTACATATTTTCTCAATGTAGTCAACAGCCTTACTGAAGTCTTTCCCAAACATCCCATCCTAGTCTTCAGGCTAAATGAATATGTAATTACTGGTGGTGCAGGAGACGGGGTGTCAAGTATTGATCGTTATTAGTTCCATCTTTAAAACGACGAATAGATGACAGGCTTTGTTTCCCGTGCATTGTACGTGTCAGCAGGAGACTGACTATGTGTGCGCGATTGGCGCCATCTTTTGTTCGTTTCTGACACTATGCCTTAGTACTAAGGCGGGAAAAGGAATTACGGAAGTATAACAGTAACGGTTATACTGATGGCGATAATGACAAGTATTACTAATCATTCATTTATTTCATTTCTTTTATTATACTTAATCGCCGTCTCCCGCGTCAGAGAGGTAGCGCAAGGAAACAGACGAGGAATGGCCCAACCCACCCACATACATATGTATATACATAAACGCCCATACACGCACATATACATATATATATATACATTTCAACATATACATACATATACATACACAGGCATATACATATATACACATGTACATATTCATACTTGCTGCCTTCATCCAAACCCGTCGCCACCCCGCCACACATGAAATAGCGCCAGGAAAAGACAAAAAAGAATTAGAATGATAATAGTAATGATAATAATAATACTAATAACAATAACATAATAATAATAACAATAATAACTAATAGTAGTTATAATAATAATTTACGGCTTACAGAAGTAACTGCAGCTAAAGGCTAGAAAATACACAGAGAATAAACAGAAAATACAGACTAGGGCTATAAAAGGGTGTGTGGCGAGGAGGGAGGGTCAAATGTAGCGGTAATTTACATAGTAATGACGGTGTTCACAATTGCTGGAATGGGGCTAATTCTAAAGTGGTCTATATGAGCTCAGAATGGATCAGCGTAATTGCAGTGTCGAACTGGACGCTGGGAAGTAGTGGAATCACCTATTCATAACCATCAACTCATACAGTATGGGCAGAGATTTCTACACTCTTGATGATACCAAATACCTTAAACTTTTCCTTTTGCCTATTACGAGATTTGGTCAAATGGGGTGACGACCTGTCCGCTGGGAACCAGTGTATTTACCTATCTATCAAGTACCTATTTGCACAGTATGGGTCGAGAATTCTACCCACTCATGGGGCTACATTTCTCAGGTTTTCTTTACCTTTTACGACGGGTTTGTCATTAGGCAGGAATAGAGCTCAGGGCTCACCGCAGGAGAATGTAGAGGTCAAAATAGACAGTCGTGTTAGTTGCATGTTTTCTAGTGTTATGTTTTGATTGGAGATTGAGCGTCTGTGGACTGCATGACAGCGAGGCTCGTGTATGCGAGACAGAAAGAAAGAACAGCAGCTTGGGCGAGGGAGGGGAACATGATAGCCAATGTAGTGTGTCCCAGTATTCCACCATCACTAACACTCCCGAAACCCAGGAAATACCTCGTTGGTCGGTGGTTGGTTGTCACCTACTAATAAAGGTGTGTGTGTGTGTGTGTGTGTGTGTGTGTGTACATCTGCCTGTGAGTGTTCTTACATGTACTTTCGTGTGCATGCGTGCTTCTCTGTACGAGTGGGTGTACGAGCGCATGTAGACAAAATCGCAAGATCAAATATCCGACCTGGACACGACACACAAATCAAAGAACCTTAGAAGATTAGATACCGTTTTCTTTGTTGGCTGTTCTCTAGTCTCTGGTGATCAAGATGAGACGAACTGAAGTGACTCGTTTTTTGTTTTTTTTCATTGCTATGTTAAAGTGTTAAATTAGAAAACAGTCGATTCTATGACTTTGCCCGTCATGAGTGACAAACCTTCCATTAACGTTCATGGGCCATTTGCCAAACACGGCTAGATATCCCTGAAATTAGACACGGGAAATTACCACTATTACCGGGGTTAACTTATCGTTAAGGTATATACCTCATCACCTTCGTCAACGCCCAGGTAAAACTCAAGCCAAGCGCCCCTCCCTCCCTGTAACGACCGACCCTGCCTTCGTAATGTCAGTGACTGGAAACTATAGAGAATCGAATCGCTCATCTCGAGGAACATACCTCGGTCTGACAAGTACACAAGAGGGTAAAATGGATTAGAAATATAGATGGAAAAAAAAAAAATTAGAAAAAGAAAAAAAATCCTTCTAACCATAGCGGTTAACGCTGAGGGTTGCAGAATATTTGATGAAGGAGCCAGACGTGCATTGCCGGACTTGAATGAGTGTCTGGTATTGTAGTCAGCTGAATATCCGGATGACTTAATCCGGCGACGCCCTCCGTTAGTCATCCCTTTAATTCTCTTTCACCGGGTGGAGACATGGAGAGATGCGGGGTATATATATATATGCTATTGTATTCCCCTAACACATACGGAAGGGAAAACGAATCTTTTTTTTTTTTTTTTCTAAATGCCATGATATATTTCTCTTTACCTTCAGACTATGAGATTTTTTCACTCGATTTTTTTTTCTCTCAAACATGATGCTACTTTTAAGGTGACTATGTCTGCTGTAGACACAGACTTACATAGACACAGAGGTCAATATACAGTCTATTTTGTGTTTATGACCAGTCAAGGAACGTTCCTTTTTTTACCTTCTAAAGTGTCCCGTCTATAAAGTGTCTCGTCTATATCAACACTCATATCTTTTATGTAAAGAATTCAAAATAGTATGATGAAATATATCACCTATTATCTACACTCTATTACCTTGACACGGACAAGAAAAGAGATCTTTAACTTCAGTATAATATCTATAATCTTCCTCGACACAGTTTCTAAACTACATTCACTGTTATGGCTTTCCATATTCTTTTTTGATTTCATGAATATGAAAGTCTTGCTTTAAGACTTTTTTTTTGTAAGCCATATAATCGATTTACTTATTGAAACACCAACGCAATCTTCATGCCTTGAGTATCAAGGACAAGCAAGCAATTTGACGAACGAGGTTCCCAAGCTCTTACCTTATCACCGCGGATGCAGTGTATTCGAAACATTTACAGCTCTCCCAAGCACCACACTTCCAGGATCCTTACTCACCCCTGATCAGGTTACACTCCCCTACGTTGCCACCCGCTCTCCCAGCTAAGTACCTCCCTCCGTATAAGAATTGATCTGAAAGTCATCGGGACCACCGCTGACTTTCAACTTTCGTGCCCCGCCTCATCCTCTGATTGATGGCAAGCGATCGATGCTCTACTCCGGTAAGAAGTGCAACGTGTTCCTGGTAGATAGCCAAGCTGTGTTTCCCCAGCTGGTGGGGAGTTAAGGTACTGGGAAGGAGGAGGACGTGAGGGGGATGGGAGCGGAGACTGGAGGTTAGTGTGGTAACCTGAGGGAAGTGGAAAGGAGGAATGGGATTGATTGATGGATCTGCGAAGGCCAAGAAACCCGTCAGTGAAGGGGAGGTAACAATTGCATGTAGCTATCAGGGTAACTGTTGTCTTGTAACGCAAGAAGCAAAGGCCTACGGAAGACGAGAGAGCCAATAGAGGATTAAGTAAAAGCCTGGTGAGAGTGATGAGAGATCAGATATATTCAAGTGAAGTTCAAGACAGATTCAAAAGAATAGGAGTCGGGAATGAGTGATGGTCATCTGAGTACAATCAGCAAAGCGAGTGAGCCTGCTTCTTCCTTCAAGGAGACAGACGCTCCTACCTTGCATATTTTCGGGTCACTTCTTGGCAAGGTGTGGCACCTACTACTCCTATGCAAGTGACACGGCGGAAGCAATGGTAGGAGGTAATGGGAGTTCTTGAGTCCTAATTAGTGGGATTTCACCCTAACTAGTTGATCCTGCGGTGATGAAGGCACCAAGTAACCCCTTACTATTCAACTCTTATGAAAAGTTTCCTTGAGAAAGACAGACAACAGGAGGCCTGTACTGGAACCGTATACAGACAAGATACCAAAGAATACGTAAGAACAGATGAGAAATGAATGACCCTTATAGATACATAGTGGCAAAATGCCTTCGAAGAGCCTTACAAATACTGAGACAAAGTCAGCAACATCTTGGATAATACCTGCTTTAGGTGTACTGAAAAAGCAATCATATGACTACGACTA
The DNA here is from genome assembly GCF_036320965.1 of Panulirus ornatus. Taxonomy (NCBI): domain Eukaryota; kingdom Metazoa; phylum Arthropoda; class Malacostraca; order Decapoda; family Palinuridae; genus Panulirus; species Panulirus ornatus. The sequence continues at coordinate 28,033,850 of NC_092241.1, forward strand.
TTTCCACTGAAATATGGAGTGAAGCAGGTATATCATCATGGAAATGAGAGTCGACAGGACACTCAGATATACTTGATATTGTAATTTCCACTGTTAATTTGTACGACGCACCAGGATCCAGGTGAGCTGTCTCTTGCGAATGTAACAAGCTAAGATTCACTTGTGAAAATGAAGTGTTTATATTTGATACAAGTGACGCTTGGTTGTCCTGGTGGGCGGTGGTTGCGAGCTCAGACAATGTTTATATCCAGCATGGAATCTTAATGTTCGGCTCTGGTGGCAAACCAACCGGACTGAGTTCAGTAGCCGTGGCAGCAGAATGGGCGTACCCCACGGGGAACCTGATCATCGTCCACGCCTCCTACAGGGAAGTCGCTCACTAGCCCTGCCGTGGGCGTCTCCCACAGGGATCTTCATCACCGGCCTGGCAATGGGCGCTTCCCACAGGCAAGTCACACACCGTCCGCCTCCCACAGGGATACTGATCACCAGCCCTTCGGTGGGCGCCTCCCCGCAGGGGAACTCGTACACGAGCCCCACGGTGGGCGTCTCCCACGGGGAAGCTAATCACTCAGCCCTTCAATGGGCGCCTCCCACGGGGGGAACCCGCACACGAGCTCTACGGTAGGCGTCTCCCACAGGGAGGTTGATCACCAGCAGTGTGGCTGGATCCTGCCACAGGGTAGCTAGTCATCCACCATACCACAGGCGCCTGGCGGAGAGACAAGCTGCTCACCGGCCACTTGGTGGTGGGGACAGTGTGTGTGTGTGTGTGTGTGTGTGTGTGTGTGTGTGTTGGATGAGCCGCTCCTCAGCAGTGTGGCTGCTCACTAGATAGGAATGTTAACTCACCTTATCAGTCGTTCACCGTCCATTCATATAAACAGGTTAGGCTGCTCCTCATTCTCGGTCAGCAGCACACAGACCCCGCACAATGGCTGGCAACACTTGATGATATTCAAGATTACAACGTCACAATGCCTTTACGTCTAAACACACACACACACATACACACACACACACACACACACACACACACACACGGGCTTCCGTTGTGAAGTGGTTAGCGACACTGACCATGATTCATGCACGGCCCCCGTCTGCGTTCGAATCCTGGGCACAGTAGTCGGTCCATATCTAAACTCAGTTGATCATCCTCTCACTGGGTCTGGGTACCTGACGTAAAATGGTGTGTGTGTGCGTGTGTGTATGTGTGCACATAACAATAGATAAGTGGTATTTATACAAGACTGAGAGGCGGGGGCAACACAAACGTAAAACTCTCTCCTTGTAACACACAAATAATAATTACACACACACACACACACACACACACACACACACACACACACACACGCACACACACACACACACACACAAACACACACCTATGTATACGACCTCATGGTGTACTGGCTAGCGCTACTGACCACGAGTTAGCACGACTCGACCGGAGTCAGGCTCACAAGAGTTCGAATCATGGGCGCGGCAGCCGGTCCAAACCCTTAGGGCTTTTCGATAAATGGGCACCTGTCTCATGATGGAATGGGAGTAGGTGAATACACACGTAGCAGTAAAATTATATATATATATATATATATATATATATATATATATATATATATATATATATATATATATATATATATATATATATATCATACTGTTCGCCATTTCCCGCGATAGCGAGGTAGCGTTAAGAACAGAGGACTGGGCCTTTGAGGGAATATCCTCACCTGGCCCCCTTCACCTGGCCTTCCTTCTTTTGGAAAATTAAAAAAAAAAAAAAGAGGGGGGAGGATTTCCAGCCCCCTGCTCCCTTCCCTTTTAGTCGCCTTCTACGACACGCAGGGAATACGTGGGAAGTATTCTTTCTCCCCTATCCCCAAGGAGACACAAGAGTGAAATATAACAGTCAGTTGATATACATCGAAGAGACGAAGCTAGGACGCCATTTGGTAAACATGTTTACCAAATGGCGTCCTAGCTTAGTCTCTTCGATGTATATCAACTGACTGTTATATTTCTCTCTTTTGTCTCCCCTGATGATGTGATTATTACACGAAAGTACACTTGGGAACTTTCGTGTTTCATTTTCCCCGTGGACTCATAGGAATATCTTGATCACGCGCAAAATTGTAATCCTTTCCAATATATATATATATATATATATATATATATATATATATATATATATATATATATATATATACAAGGTGAAGAGTCGAGGCAATACGAGTGCGAAACTTCCTTCCTATAATACACAAATAGTAATAACACAACAACCAGAGAACATATAATGAAATTCGGGAAAAAGATATGAAAGAAAATGTAACTAAATACGTTTATAGTAGAAAAGTGATGGTCGAATGGAATAATCTGAAGAAGAAAGCAGGAAACGCGGACAGCATATATGAGATCATAAAGTTGCATAATAGCAGAGAATTTTCAAGAAATGGAGCAGAGATTTCACATGAGCAAACCCCACCTTCTGCACACCACATACTTCACCCACACATGTAAGACGTGATTCCATGAATTCCTTCCACTCTCGCCCACTCCCCATGTTTCATTTACTTTCACCTTATGCAATTCTTCACTCAATATATTTTCTTACATTTGCATACAAGTCTCTTCTCCAACCTCACTCACTTTCACATCTTTCCACCCATGTTAGCATCTCGTTTCCTAAAGCCAACATTATATATTTTTTCATACATATTCGCCATTTCCAGCGTTAGCGAGGTAGCGTTAAGAACAGAACTGAGCCTTAGAGTGAATATCCTCACTTGGCCCCCTTCTCTGTTCCTTTCTTTGGAAAAGTGAAAACGGAAGGGGAGGATTTCTAGCTCCCCGCTCCCTCCCCTTTTAGGTGCCTTCTACTACACGCATGGAATACGCGGGAAGTATTCTTTCTCACCTATATATATATATATATATATATATCTTTTCTTTCTTTCAAACTATTCGCCATTTCCCGCATTAGCGAGGTAGCGTTAAGAACAGAGGACTGGGCCTTTGAGGGAATACCCTCACCTGGCCCAATTCTCTGTTCCTTCTTTTGGAAAATTAAAAAAAAAAAAAGGAGAGGGGAGGATTTCCAGCCCCCCGCTCCCTCCCCTTTTAGTCGCCTACGACACGCAGGGAATACGTGGGAAGTATTCTTAATCCCCTATCCCCAGGGATAATATATATATATATATATATATATATATATATATATATATATATATATATATATATATACATATGTGTGTGTGTGTGTGTGTGTGTGTGTGTGTGTGTGTCCTTTAAGGATTAAAGATCACGCTGCTGGATAGTAAGATTTGAAACCATTTGAGTTTTCCGGAACAATGGGAAGCTTTGCATACGCAATCCAGAGCAGTTGCTTTCTAAAAACGTTTCACAAAGGTATGGTTGCTGGACGAACCCTAACCATGTTTTGATTAAAGTTTGGGCAACCTTTGGGGGTAACACTGTAGAGTAGGGAAGAGCTTGACCATGGTCAACCACAAACTTTGAGGATAAATTTCAATTGAAAACATTTGGGGAAAACGTTAAGAGTAGCTGAAATGCAGAAGGTAAATTGCCATTTTAAAAGGCAAAGAGAAAAAAGAAATAATACATTTTATTATAAGACTGAATTATGGTCAACTTTCTTACTCTGAAATGATAAGCATTTGGGTTTTTTCTGAGTTATGAAATAGAAAAATGTTTCTAAGACGGTGAAATCAGTATATAAAAATGCTACGTTGTTTTTCTTTCCACATATTTAGCGAAAACATTTTCATACCTTTAATCACTTTATTAATGAATGAAACTTATGTTTATCTATCGAATTAGTGTGATCAAAACAAAGAAACTTATTCTTACACAAGGTCACTATATAATGAAGAAGAGATTTACTATTCGATTGTCAAAATAAGGGATGTTTTGTGTGAGAGAGATTGGGCTGTCAGTGATGCATGAGAGATTGGGCTGTCAGTGATACACGAGAGAATTTAGAATGTTGGTGTTATGACAAAAGAATATCATTCAGATCACCGAAAAGAAAAGCGTTTTAGAAGGATGAGGAAGAACGTAATAAGCGGGATATGGATCTAACAATAAGAGCAATAAGCAAGTCCGAAATCAAAAGGACATTAAGAGACAAACGAAAAACGACAGGCAAATACTAGTTATAAGAACTGTGACCGTAACACAAAGCAAACCTCTTAATGCGTTGTGTGTTGAGCCATGAATTTCTCTACTGCTACGATAGACAGCGTAACACTCCAATTCAGTACTTGGAAGTGACGACATTAACAATCCACCCTCTCCAGTGTTGTTAACTCATGACATGATAATCCTCCCGAATACTGCAACTTTACTGCATAATAAAATTCGTATATTTTCAGCTTTTTACGAACCCTCTCTCGCCAGTACAATAAGCTATCAACCTAAAGAAATCTATCAGACTCGTGAATGAGAGACAGAACTTCCAAAATCATTCTTAGTGATATCTGTATACTTAAACAACTGTATCCCAGGCAACGCACAAAATCCTTCCCGACTTTTATTACCCAAGACACGAACCTTTACGATGATTGGTAAACTAATCCGAAACTAAGAATATGACGTAATCTGGAACTTTATTATGTAAAATAGGAACTTCACTGTCCTGCCATATGAATAACTAATCTCTGACATCAATTTCTCAAATATGCCTACGGATGACAAACAATGATGAGGGGTAGGAACGAAATAAAGATAAACATAATATCCATCAGACACTCACCATTGCGCACTATCTCACGTAAATTATGTATACAGTTGGATTCCATACTATAGCCTACGAGAGCAATGGCCGAAATGATACCTGTAGTGCAGAGAGAGGACAGCAACTTCATGTTGAACGAAGAGGGATGTTTAGAGAGAAATGATGGCAAGATAGTTGATACGACGGAAGGCTTTCCATCCCACTCTGCGTAAAAGAGAGAGAGAGAGAGAGAGAGAGAGAGAGAGAGAGAGAGAGAGAGAGAGAGAGAGAGAGAGAGAGACAGAGAGAGACAGAGAGAGAGAAGAAGAAGAAGAAGAAGAAGAAGAAGAAGAAGGATGAACCATCCCAGACATAACAACAGCACTTCATAGTAGGTTTGGCTTTGGTTTCTCTCGCTGCGAGGATGTGTAATCCTGGAAATGTTGAGCCGTGGTAAGACCCCCCGACAAGCTTAATTTCAGCTTGTTGTCCTCGCCTCAAGAAAATATGACGGTTCTTATCTAAGATGAGCAGTGAGGATCCACCCACTCAAACTAGGATGTCTTCTGTTCTCGTTGCCTTGAAATTTATTCTTGTGAGTAATTTCCTCTCATCACCAACAGTGTTAAACTACCCTGAAGGTAAATGCGATGTGTTTTAGTGAGAAGCACGTCAGGAATATTACGGATATAACAACGACTAAAGATTATATTTTCTTTGGATTCCTTTAGATGTCGGGATCAAAACCCATGATAGCACTAATGAGTTAACCAACTTTCTGCCTCGAGAAGTAGAGTTCACTGTAATTTTGGTCTTCTTTAATGTTATTTTGAATTAATCGTTCCAAAAGCAACTTAAATCATATGCTTTACACAAAGAGGAATTGACGCAAGTTGATCTTCTAATGATTAAAGGATCCTCTACAAAAGAATATCTTCAATAAGGCCTCATCAAGAGTATAAGTAAATACCAAAATGTGCTGGACTAACCCTGGATAGGCTATAAACACGTGCAAAGATTTACGTAATGTATATATTTCAAAGAGGAAGTATAAGATTTCCCATAACTATCATCGTCACATCCTACAATGATGCGTACTTGACGTCTCTACATAGAATCAGTGAATCCAGACATGATAATTATTTCATCCATACTACTTGAGAAGTGTCTTGACTCTGTCCTCAGCATCAGGGTAGTCATCATGCAGACTTCAGTGACCGTGATCAAAGATCCTGGACCTTTGGTGCACTCTGTATCCGCTTTTGAGGCCACCTCATATACAATGGATTGGAGTACACAGTTCATCCGCCATGCTTTGCAGCAACTTGAAAATGTATAAACGAAAAAATGAAGCTTCTTTTTATAGCCTTTCTACATAATTTCAGGTATATGAGACGCGGATAGAAGCACGTGTTTCCTCTTCAAGCATTACATACTTAGCTTTGCCTCAAAACCATTATACAGCAGGGAAGTAACATTTGGTACATGAAGGCAAGGCATTAGCTTGGCACTCTACACCGTATGGTATGGATACGTGCACATGATTAAACTTCATTCAACTCGAATTTAATCAACGCCGAATGGGGGAAAAAAGAGGATACATAGCTAGAAGAAAATCTACATATGTAATCAAGTAATAAAGATGCAATTTGACGTATATACCAGCAAACTCTGAGGTCCAGCAATATATAAAGGTAAAGGTAATTTCACTCCGGGTTCACGTTATGCTGAACACAACAGGTACAGGTCAGACACAAGCCGCTTCAGCCTCACAAGCCTGGGAAAACTTCATATATCATAATCAATGTAAATTATTCTGCACACTCTGCCATCCCAGATTTGCTGAGAACAACACCACACACACGATTAGAATCCTGATTAAGAGATATGCTTCGGTATGAAGTAATGCTCCATTTAATGTTTTGATTTACATGTGATAAGAAAGTGTTGAATATAAAGATCATTATCTATCTTATCAGTGTAATGTGTGGTACTCACTTTTTCTCCACAACAACAAAGAATATATATGTGTGTGTGTGTGTGTGTGTGTGTGTGTGTGTGTGTGTGTGTGTGTGTGTGTGTGTGTGTGTGTGTGTGTTGAGTCTATTTCACGTTCTCGATTGTGATCATGTTTAGGGTTACGATTCTCTCACTTATTCGCTGTAAGCTTAAAAAGTTTTCATGCTTAGGTACGTGCAATACGTACGATATCAACTCAATATGCACTACATCATACAAGTTATTGATAGCGATGATAACAGAGCAACAATAGTAATAATAATATGCTCTGTGAACACCACCATCTTTTCAGTTACCACCCTTCCATACACTTCACCAGGTATACTCAAAAGACTTACACCTCTGTTCTTCGAAAACACCTTTTCGTTCTTTGCCCCTTCCCCTTTTATGAGAACACCATAGATGATTTTGCCAGTCCTCAGTCACGTCAACTTGGACCATACAAACGTCGACCAGCCAATCACCAGCGTTATTACCCCTTTTCTCGAGAAACAACTGAATTCCACTTACTCCTATTGTATTGTCTTACGTCACCCTAAGCCAGGCTCTCAAGACCTATTCTGTGTTCACCACGACTCTATCACTCCACATGCCAAGTCGTCCCAATCCCAATCACTCTACCCGACTCCCTTTTATCTAACACATTCAGCAGTCCTTGAAAATACCAACTCCGTTTCTTCTTCACATTTTCTTTGCTTGTTACCGCTTACCCATCTATTCTCTGCACTGTCTCCTTCATCTCTTCTCTTGTTCTCCTCACCCAAATCAAAGCATTTTCTTACTCGCCCTGATGTTCACCAATGTTTCTTCACCTCATCTCTCATTTGTCCTCTTACTCAGTTCCTGGACTTTTTTTTTTTTGACCTCCTTCTACTTCTCTAGTACTCCTCCCAGTTGCAAACATTCCTTCTTTTCAGGCACCGTCCATAAACATTCCCCTTTCTAAAACTCTTTCTAATACCTTAACTTTTTAATGCCATCACCCAAGCCCCCTTTTCTTAATTGAACATCCCGCCTACCTTATACTATAAGCATCACTCTTACATGGATGCACTGGTTCCTTATATTTCTTCCACCCACTCCTTCCCCCTCCTCCTTCCCCTCATCCACACTCCTGATTTCTCTCAATCTGCTTTGGTAACTTATCACACAGGCCGCAATGCCAAACTCGCTCACTTTCACCACCGCCTTTGCACATACGTTACTTCCTCTATTCCTATGCCCACCACAAACTTTTACACTTGCCTCCAACAAGAAATGATTAGAAAAAAAGAATTTCACCTTTACAACCAAACCCCAGTCTCTCCTTTGCACGCTTGTCGATCAGCACATGTTCCAATAATGCCAATAGTACCCCTTTGACTCCTACTTCCGCTCACTTACTGTAAGTATAATTCTTTGTATATTCCCTTTAGAAACTACATTATCCTGATCACCATTCCCCTCATGGTACACATATCCATTCATATTTACTTCGAGGACCTATAATATCTCCTAATTATACTCTTAATTGCCATATCATTCACCCTTGCATTCAGGTCCCTTAAAGCGAAATTTCGGTCCCTTTCATCAAAACTGCCGGAGTACTCTCTCATTTCCCATAGGATAAACTCTTTCATTTTTCACAACTCACTCTTCCTGGTGTATAAGCACAATCACCCACCTCTCATAATCCGACTCCATTCGAACCCTACAAGCATCTGGAACCCATTTCCTTACTCATCCACTCGTTTCCAAGCCTTTCTTCATCAGAAGCTCCATCCCGTCCTACGCTCTTGTCCTCTCACTAACCCTAGATTTTGTTTTAACCCTCTGACACTCTCAAACCATTGCTTCTTCTCTCCCTTCAACTTTCATTCAGAGCTAGAACATCCAGGGTTCTCTCATCCTCCATAGCTACTATCTTTCTCATCTTCTCATCGTGTTTTACAATCCCACACATCCAGACATCCCAGCGTTAGGCTTAAGAGGTCATATTCGCGCTTGACTCCATCTATTCACGCCTTTGGAGAGTCAATATACATGTTGGAAATCAAATGCCTAAGTATTATATGTGGTGTGAGTCGGAATGATTGATGAATGAGTGTCAGAATGATCCAGTAGTAAGCACTAAATGACTAAGATGGCCCATTAGGATTTGTTGAAATGGTTAGGGCGTACGGAGACGATGAATGAAGAAAGACTGAGAGAGACTATGTGTGTCAAAAGTGGAGGGAGAAAGGATGATAGGCATGACCGAGATAGGCGAGCGGCATTCACTGGGTAGAATGAATTAGATCAATATGGTATGAAGAGAAGGAGGGGCTGGAATGTATGCAAGTGAGGCCATTTCTCATCTGTTCCGGATGCTACCTCGCGAAGGCGGGCAAGGCAGTTAGGTATAAAGGGTTGTTATCATTATTGTCATTATCATTATCATTATTACCATTATCATCCTTATCATTATTATCATCGTCATCATCATCATCGTCATTATTTTCATTATCATTACAATACGAAATCATACAATAATGATCATAATGATTACAATAAAAATCATAATAGTAATGATAACGATAATAATGATATCAGTGATAATAATGGTAACAAATTTAATGATAAACTAACGATCTACTGAATTAGTGGCTGATAATTGTTGAAGATACTGTATCAAATATAATGTATACATATATATAAACATTGTGATCATAAAAAGCAATTTATCCTATACACTAAGGTAGAGATAAAAATATAATCCATTGATTGTTATCATATTCAAAATAGCTTGGATGGGGGGGGGGGGGTATCCTTGTGGCAGTCCTTCTTAGGATAAAGAAATACAGAGAAACACAAAGACAGCAACAGGATACTCGGCCTATTCGATGTTCTTTGAGATAGTGGATCAGACCAGAGACGTAAGAGATAAGTGTGGTACGAGCAGAAACGCAACAATATGACTGGAGGAGAAAAACTCGACACATTCGGTGTGATTAATGAGGCACAAATAATGTGAATCTTGAACTCGAACAGAAGTATTTGTCAACTTCTCTTGCTGGCAAACAATTACACATGGTAACAATCTTGTTGGAGTATAAAGTTCTTTGCCTCACTCTAAGATATTTGCCCATTGCTGCCAGGGAATTTAGACAATTCTAGCATTTAATAGCTTCATAGATCTAAAACATCCAAGCCTTCGATAGATCTGAATACTTCTATTGAATCATCTGAATCATCTCTTAACTTTTCGCCCCTTTTAAGCTAAAACATTTTAGGCGTTCAGCCAGCTCTTATAAGATTTGGCTTCCTAATCCGAGATCATCTTGGGGGCTTGCCGCTGTTCTCTCTCCGTTCTGCCTATGCCTATCTTCCTGAAGTGAGCAAAAGTAAACACAACAATCAAGGTGAGGACATACCAGTAAACTGCAGAAAAGGGTGGATTACATTCGTAATCAAATGAGAATGCTTTACCCACGAGTCTCAGGTGGCAATAGGTGAAGAGGGTGAGGTCTAAGTGATGAGTGGACGGAGTCGGGAGGATCAAGTGTGGCGAGTCCTCTTAATTAGGTGATGTAAGAGGGGGTCGCGAGTAATCAGTCATACGTCTTTCCCTACAACTTTACTGAAAGTCGTATAAATCTTTTAGGTCCAGGTGCAGCTAGTCCAGTGTCTTGAGTCGATGAGGAATGTGAAGATGACAGCTGGAAGCCTTAACTTCATTAAAGCTTAGGTTCTTGTCCAAAAGGCCACGGAGAAGCTTGGTGGATTAAACAGCTTGGAGTGGGCTGGAACCTAGTGAGACAGTAGGAGGTGGGACAAGACTAGAAGCAAAGGTGACGTGCATGACCCCGGTCTTTGTCTGGATGGTGGTGACGTGTATGTGTGTGTGTGTGTGTATATGTGTGTCATTTGATATTCCCATAAATATCTCTTTATATACGAGTGTTCATAACCTCTGTATACGAGCGTCTCGAGGCAGGGTGTGTATCCCGAGCGAGCAGCATGGCGCAACTCAGAAATATTACCCTTACATCCATCAGGCAGACAGTCACCTGCTCCGCCCAGCCCCGGTCAAGCCGCCTCCCACCCCTGCTTTTACGGCGATAAGCGTGTTACGTCACAACACACCGGTGGGGGTGATAAGATAATGGTGGGACGATAGATGGGTTAGAGTAAGGAAGGATACGGGAATATGTTGCAGAAATGGTGATGGTGGAGAAGATGGTGATAGTGATGGTGATCCTGGAGAGATGGTCAGTGGATCTTTATCCGTGATGGGGAGCTTGTGATGATAATGATGTAAATGGTGAAAATAATGGTTTCGTTTTCAGTCCGTGACTTGGTTCGGCAACGGTGATAATGGTAGAGATGGTGCTGTGATGACAAGCCGACGATATATCTTTGGTTGATTATAATAATGATGAGATGACTGATCACTGTGAGTAATGGTATGATCATAGCTACGGCGAATTAATGACAGTTGTAAATTTGATGTTGAGGGTGATGATGAAGATAATGATGATGGTAATGATGGGTATGATGTTAGTAAGGCTGATCAAGACAATGAGGGTAGAGGGAGAAGCTCAGCAACAACCTTAGCATCATAACTTGTGTGGTGACGGTGGCTAGGACAGCTACACTGATGATACAGTAAATAATTCAGGTAATAATGATCACAGTGACAGATTAACCGATAACGATGAAGATAACATCCTAGTTGGTAATGGCGTAGATGACAGACTTTATCATGATGATGATTGTTAGTTTTACATCCACTGATAATGAGAGGTGAATTGGTAATATTGATAAGGGTAGTGACATCTGCTGTCATGTTTGCTATCATGCGGGAGAAGGTGGCAGTTTGATGATGCTTACACACGTGAAGGGAATAAGGACGAGGATCCTTACAATGGAGGAAAAATTATGCTCATGTCACTAAAATCTCATGAAATATCTAGAATGTCACGGCTCGCCATACGTCACTTTGGGTTTGTGATTTTTCCACACACACACACACACACACACACACACAGACACAGACACACAGACACACACACACACACACACACACACACACACACACACACGAGTCCAATCCATTAACCTCCACTATCTCAACAGAACCAAACTTCTTTCTCCACCCTCTCCCTATCTCTCTTCATCCTCTCCCTATCTCTCTTCACCCCCTTCTAATCTCTCTCTCACTCACTCTCTCTCACTCACTCTGTCTGTCTCCAAAAATAAAAACTAACTCGTTAAACAGGTCCGTTCCCGACGAACAATTAATACTGACAACAAAAACAGAAAAAGCTCGGGGTGCGCAGTGGTAGAGATCCTGGACGAGTGGCCCAAGCCTGGTCCCCGGCAGGTCGGGGGGGTCACAGGTAAGGAGACTCCGCCCTACAGCCATGCCAGGGGAGGCCTTGCAGTCCCGGCTGGTTTATTTATGTGGGTATTCTACTTGTTTAATCGCACTCTTGTGCTAATCTGCTTCGCTGTTTTTAGTATAGGGGTCTGTTTGCTTGCTCTGTCCCGAGAGATATGTGCAGTCAATTATTATCATTACTATCATTATCATTATTATTATTATTATCATTATCATTATTATTATTATCATTGTTATTATTATTATTATTACTGCTACTGTTATTATTACTATTGTTATCATTATCATTATTCAGTCGTCCATTACTATGTTTGTTATCAATTGATAGAAGACTACTTTACGTGGCCTCGGCACTTTTTTTTTTCTAATATGTAGGTTTCTTCCATATTGCACCTTCTTCCCCATACCAGAAAAAAATAGATCGTTCTGGACCGTCTTTAGATTATTCAAAACACTGCTTTAAACGTATAAGTGATGATGTGACTTTGCTGGAATTCTGCAATATCACTGCATATTCTTCGCCTCTGTTATGTAACCGGGTGTCCCTCTCAGATGTAGGTATGTGCAGGGGTAATTTTCTGACATAGAGTACAATGAATGTGCGATTACGTGGAACTTACAATGCCCCTTCAACAACAGGATACGAATATCTTCCAAACGATTGGCAGGTATTCATGCTAGCGAGGGAGTCAGAAATTGACGAAAGATAGCTCAAGTCTCCCACTTCCTCTCTCTAACACATCGGAAACAGAGCCTCTTATCTACAAACAGACCTCACAGAACTTTCCGCGGTTTCCTTAGTCCCTTCATATGCCCACTGACAGCAAGTCACCCCCGATATACCACATCGCGCCAGTTACTCCGTCTCATGTACGTTTTAGAAACTCCTGCTTCTGCTTGTTTGAGCCTTCACCGGGCAAAACATCTTTTATTCCATCCTTTCACCTCCTCTGTATCCCCGTTTTCCTTGTTCCCTCCACTTCTGACATGTGTATACCCTCTTGGTCACCTTCTCTGCACTCATCCTTTCCATTTGCCATTACCATTCTATCACACCCTTTTCAGCTCTCTCATACATATACTACATGCTCCTCTTATGCGACATGACTCCTTTACTCTGTCATTTCTTATTCGCCCAACCATCCTCACGCCACATATTGTCTCCAAACATTTCATTTCCAACACACCCAACGTCTTCCGCATTTTTCCATCTATTGCCCATGCCTCACAACCGTAAAACACCGTTGGGACTACTACTATTTAGTAAATCATGGTCATCTTGGTCCTCATAAGCAGTGATCTCTCTTGACACACTCCTCAGTGAGCCT